>NW_004443984.1:2493603-2535872 GCF_000243295.1 Trichechus manatus latirostris
TTGCCAGAAGATAAGATATTTGAGCTGAGTCTTGATATTTGCCAGGTGGTGGTGTTGAGGGCCGAAGGAGGGGGCTGTGTGCAGCCATGCAAAGGCAGGAAGCCCTGCCAGAGCACAGCGTGCAGGGGAGTGAATATCATTCTGGCTGGAGTTAAGCCCTAGATGTGATCGCGCCCTTCATTGTGCAAATGGGAAAACGGAGGCTCAGGGAAGTTAATTTTCAGAGATCACGCACAACAAGCTTATGGAGAAGTCAGGCTTAAATCTTGGAGTCTTTTAGCTTTTTAAAGGATGCCAAGATAGACAAAGAAAATGGGGATCTGCTAGAGTGGGGAGGGGCAATGGTGGAGGTAAGAAGGAAGACAACAGGTAAAAATCAGGCCAGAGGAATGTATAGACAAATCCACTCAAGAAGGTGGGAGCTATGCCTTTTTGGGAGGGTATATCTTCCATTGAATGAATTATCCTTCATCAACACTGATTTGGGGAAAGCTGTCCTCTATTGTAGCACCTAATATTTTAATGCTTTTTTTTTTGGCGGGGCAGTATGTGTGTATCTGCTATGGAACTCTAAGGTCCTTGACCTCAGTAGCTAGCACAGTTCCTGGTGCAGAGCGTATGCCCGCTATATGTTTATTGATTTATTGAATCAAACGAATCGTTGTTTTATAAAATCTTTCCAGGTATCCCAGCTGAAAGTGATTCTAACGCACTCAGAATTCTTTGAGCATGTTTGTACTTCTCCTGTGACCGATGTGTAGAGTGTGTGATCCTTGAAGGGCAGCATCCAGCATCCAGCACAGGGCTTGGAATAGATTAGGTGTGCAGTACATATTTGTTGAATGAATAAGTTTCATTACTTCTTGTTTCAGTCACTGTAGTTATCTAATTTCCTTTTCTGGGCTACAGGCTCCTGGTGAGGGCTGTGGCTTAGACATCCCTCTACCATCACTGTCAGCCCATAATTCTAGCACAGGGCTAGTGGGTGCTCTTTAAACAATGGTTGTAGGTATGGATGAATAAACAGTCAAGTTTCTTTCTCAGGGCCTGCCATAAATGCAATAGGACTAACACGAATACTGCATTTAATCTGACAACTTTCAATGACTTCCCATTGCATTTAGGGTAAAACACAGATATCTTTCCATGGTCTACAAGGTTTTGCATCATCTGGACCCTACTCCTTTCTTACATGTTTGCTACACTACAGCCACCCTGGCCTTTATTCAGTTCCCCTCCTGTGCCGTGCTTTTTCTCGTACCCCGGGGACTTGGCACGTACTGTTCCCTCTGCCTGGAATGCTTCTCCCCACGCCCTTAAACTGGCTGACTCATCCTTCAAGTCTCAGCTTAAATGTCTCTCTTGGAGAGCCTTTTGCTGCCTCTCAACATAAATTAGAAAGCCCCTGTTAATCTCCCTGTTCGTTTCCTTCATAGCACGTATGTAGCTATGTATTGTTTGAGTCCCCCACTAGACTGGAAACTCCTTGAGGTCAGAGACTATATTTGTCTTGTTCTTTTCTGTAAACCCAATGCCTAATGAAGTGGTTACAAAAAAAAAAAAAAACCAAAACCCATTGTCCTTGAGTTGATTCCAACTCATAGCAACCCTATAGGCCAGAGTAGAACTGCCCTATAGGGTTTCCAAGGAGCAGCTGGTGGATTCGAACTGCTGACCTTTTGGTTAGCAGCCTAGCTCTTAACCACTGTGCCACCAGGGCTCCAATACAGTGGTATTTGCTTAATACTTGTTGAATTGAATGAATGGCAAATATTTACAGACTTTGTTTCACATGCTGGCTACAGTCTGAGACCAGCAACCTAGCTTGTCACTTGCTACCTCTAGGTGCCCCAAGTCTTTTTAAAGGGCCTGTGGAGGTTGTTGGGCACAGTGCTCAGGCCTAGGGTCTGACCAGAGAGCCCTAGCTCCCCTCCCTATGGCCTGCATCATCCTAACCTTGCCCTGGACAGCTGCAGAAGTGGGGCCATGAGGAGGGTCAGGTACCTGGAAGTGCAAGCCAGCTCCTTCTCTGACTCCTTCCCAGGCTTGCCCCCTACCACAGCCCCTCCGCAGGACCCCCTGTCATGACACATCACCTTGATTCTTTCACCCAATGTGGTCGGTGCCCTTGCCTCCCCTGCTACTGTTACCCTATCACCCATAGACAGATGGGAAATCTCCTTTGAAGACTAACACTTCCTTCTAGTCTCAGAGGCTCATAGCAGAGTCCTGGAAGAAGCTCCTCTTATGAAGGGCTCCGGGCAGGATTGATAGGGCTCAGAGCTACCCCTCCCCTATCACACACACCAACCTAAAATAGGAATGACCATCTGGATCCACTTACAGGGTTAGAGGAAGGATGGTAGACCTGGAACTGTCAAACTGAGAAAGCTTCCTGGGTGAGATGCTTCTTGTTTGAACGGTGACTGTGGGGCATCTCCCCTATTGGTGGACGTCAAGGCACCCCTCAATGGGCCCCATGTAATAGTCCTCAAGGCTCACATACCTCCCGTTTCAGACCATTTCATGCTTCATCTTAGCATTCAAGGCCTCTCATGGTCTGTTCTCAAACTTCGTTTCCAGCCTCATCACTCCCTGCGCCCTAGAGACTTGCTTAGAGGTAGCCTCTCTGGGCTGTTGCCCTTCAGAGAACAGGCCCTGCACTTCACACCTCCATGCCTTTGTTCACACTGCTCCTTCTGGGAATGCCCTTGCCCTATCCTCCTACATCCCCCTTTCAAGGTTTCCGGCAAATACTCCCTCCTCTTTGCTCCCAGAGCACGATGCCTGTGTTTCTGCCTATTGAATATTCATGTGTACTTGCATTAGCATTAGCTGTTTACATGTCTATCTTCCTCAGGAGACTGTGAACTCCTTGAGAAGGGGACTGACTGGATCTGTTGGTCCCTGTAGCCTGCGCGGCACCTGGCAGATAGGAAGTGTTCTGGGAATGTTGCTGGAGCTATTTGTTGACCATAGATGGTCTCCTTAAGGGCCCTAGGGAAGAATCACTTCCGTCAATAATCCAGAGAAGCAGGGTCAAGCCAGGGGCATCAGAGTCACAGGTTAGTGGGGCTGCAGTGTGTGCTGGAGTGTGGTGGAGTGTGTCACGTGTGGGAGGGCAGTGTCCTCTGCTGCAGCCTTTCTGCTCAGCTCCCTCAATATTGCCATCATTACCTTCTCTGGCTCCTGGAGACTGGGCCTTTCTCCGTTAAGCATACTCTTCCAGGATGGCTCCAGAACCTTTCCGCGGTGGGGAGGGGACCAGAACAGACTGTCTGACCCTTTAGACAACAACATTCACAAAACTACTTCCTTCTCCATCCCCTTTTATAGATGGGAAAATTCCCAGGGTCATGGAAAGCACAGCTAGGACTAGAATCTAATTCTACTCTGGGATGGACAGAAAAGCATAATGGTTAAACATGTGAACTCAGGAGTCAGCCAGCCAGTTCAGTGTTTGAACCTTAGTTCTGTCACACCTTGGGAAAGTAGCTGATTTGTCAGAGTATCAGTTACCTCATCTCAGAAATGGGAAATAACTCACACTTTACAGGGTCCTTGTGAGGTTCATTTGACAGGCTACACTTGGTCAGTGCCTGGTCCATAATAAACACTCATTGTTCACTGTTATAGCAGTTAAAACCACACATACCATTGTAGCACCCTTCACCACTTAAAAAGCACTGATGCACATGATCTCACTCACTTGGAACCTCATTATGAGGTATCATGACAGCCATTTTACAGATGGGAAAAAATGAGCCCAGAGAGGTTCAGGGACTTGCCAGGGGTTTAAGCATATATTGGAGTTCTGAACTCCGATGCTGGGCTGTCTCTGCTGAGGACCCCGCTTAGGGCCATTAAAGAGTGATGAGGCCTAGGCCAGCCTTCTTGTTGTTAGCTGCTGTGAGTCAGCCCCTGACTCATGGTGACCCATGCATAACAGGATCGGACCTTTGTGATCCACAAGGTTTTCACTGGTTTTTTGGAAGTAGATTGGCAGGTCTTTCTTCCAAGTGTGTCTTAAGTCTAGAAGCACCACTGAAACCTGTTCAGCATCATAGCAACATGCAAGCCTCGACTACAGTTGGGTGGTGGCTGTGCTTGAAGTGCATTGGCCAGGAATCAAACCCAGGTCTCCCACATGGAAGGCGAGAGTTCTACCACTGAACCACCATCGCCCTCTAGACCAGCCTGAGTATGTAAATCACCATATAATAGGTGCAAACTGCAGCCTCCTTGGGACCAGGATCTATTTTATATATAAAAAAGAAATGGGTTGGGTGCAGAATGCAGAACAAGAGTGGCTCATACCTGCCATCATGCCCCTCAGAATGCCTTCCTCCAGCCCGCCTCCCCTGCCAGACAGAGTTGTATCTCTAGGCCTAACATAGAACCTGGCACATGGCATGGCACTCAGTAAATGATGACAGAATGTACTGGGGAGGACTCACATTTTAAAATGAAATTCAACATTCGGGAACCATGTACAACCCTCATATTTGCTATTTCACATCACTCCAGATATGTGGAGGCTCCAGGAGGGCAGAGACTGTGTCTGCTGCATGCATTTTCATTAACCCAGTGCCCAGCCTGGTGCCTGGCACATAGGAAGGGCTCAAAAAGTATAATGACTTATTAAAATAAAATGATTTTTAAAGAATTGGACTAGGATCAGAGATCAGGGATCGAGTCCTGGCTTTTCCTCTAACTCACTAGGGCATCCTTAGGCAAGCCCATCCCTTTTGCCTGCCCCAATTTGTACAATGTGGAGATAGGGCCAGATCAGTGGTTTTCAGTTCTGGCTGCACGTAAGAATGAATCTGGGGTGCTTTAAAATTATGGATGCCTGGGCTCCACCACAGGCCAATTTAAACAGAATCCCTCGGGTAGGGTATTGGTAGTTTTTAAAACATCCCAGGTGATTCTCATGTACAACCAGGGCTAAGAACCTCTCAGCTACATGATCTCTCATGGCCTTTTAAACTCTCCACTTTTTGGCATGCTCCTGAATACAAACAGGCAGCAGGCCTCCTGAGGCCATACCTGCCCACCACAAACATAGGGGTCTCAAGTTCTTATGTCTGTTCTACTACACATTCACTGTGCAGGCTTTTCTGAGCTCCACCCTCTCTATCAGTGGAGCTGGTGAGAACGTTGGATGAGTCACAGATGTGAAAGCACTTTAAAAATGGAGCACCACTGATCTTTTTATTGTCTATAATTTCGCTTTTCCAGAATATCATATAATTGGAATCACAGAGTATGTAGGCTTTTCAGACTGGCTTCTTTCACTAATAAATACGCGTTTACGGTTCCTTCATGTCTTTTTGTGACTTGATAGCTCACTAAATAATATTCCATTGTATGTACTTACCAGTTTATCCATTCATCTTTTGAAGGACATCTTGGTTGCTTCCAGTTTATGTGAATTATGAATAAAGTTTCTACAAACATTCACGTGCAGGTTTTTGCGTGCACTAATTTTTCAACTCTGGGTAAATACCTAGAAGCACAACTGCTGGATTGTATGGTAAGACACAGTTAAAGCTTTGTAAGAAACTGCTAAATGGTCTTCCCAAGTGGCTGTACCATTTTGCGTTCCCACCAGTAATGTGTTCCTGTTGCTCCACATCCTTGCCAGCAATGGTATTGTCAGGTTTTTTTTATTTTAGCCATTCTAATAGGTGTGTAGTGGTATCTTACTGTTTTCGTTTACAATTCCCTAAAGACACATATTGCATGTTTTCCTATGTTTATTTGCTATCTGTATATCTTCTTTGATGAAGTGTCTGTTCAGATCATTTGCCTGTTTTTAAATTGGGCTTTTTTTTTTTTTGGTACGCTTTATTGTGCTTTAGGTGAAGATTTACAGAGCAAATTAGTTTCCTATTCAATAATTTATATACAAATTGTTCCGTGACATTGGTTGCAACCCCCACAATGTGTCAGCACTCCCCATTACCATCCTGGGTTCCCTGTTTCCATTCGTCTGGTTTTCCTGCCCCTTCCTGCCTTCTCATCTTTGCTTTTGGGCAGATGTTGCCCTTTTGGTCTCATACGGATGATTGTTCTAATGAGCACTCTCCTCACAGGTGTTGTTTTGTTTTGGTTTTTATTGTACAGACTTGTCTATTATTTGGGTGAAAGGTGATCTTTGCAAGTGGCTTCAGTTCCAAGTTAGAAAGGTGTTTAAGGGCCGTAGTCTCAGGGGTTCCCCCAGTCTCTATTGGATCAGTAAGTCTGGTCTTTTTTTTTTTTTTATGAATTTGAGTGTTACTCTACATTTTTTCCCCCACTCTAACCAGGACCTTCTGTTGTGATCCCGGTCAGAGTGGTCGGTAGTGGAGGCCAGGTACCATCTAGTTCTACTGGTCTCAGGCTAGTGGAGGCTGTGGTTCCTGTGTGTTTGTTTTCTTATTGTTGCATTTTAAGTTATTTTAAAAAAATTTTTAGGTATATTTTAGAAACAAATCCTTCTTCAGATATGTATTTTGCAAATATTTTTTCCTAGTCTGTGGCTTGTGTGTTCATTCTCTTAACAGTGTCTTTTGCATAGTAGAGTTTTTAATTTAAGGAAGTCCAACTTGTCAGTTTTTTTCTTTCATGGATTGTGCTTTTGGTGTTGCATCTAAAAACTCATTGCCAAACCCAAGGTCATCTAGATTTTCTCCTATATTATCTTCTAGTTTTATAGTTTGCTGTTTTACATTTAGGTCTATGATCATCTTAATTTTTGTGGAAGGTAAAGGCAGTGTCTAGATTCATCTTTTGCATGTGGATGTCCAGTTGTCCCAGCATGATTTGTTGAAAAGACTATCCTTTCTCCATTGAATTGCCCTTGCTCCTTTGTCAAAGATCAGTTGACTGTATTTGTTTAGGTCTATTTCTGGACTTTTTATTCTGTTCCATTGATTTATTTGTCTATTCTTTCACCAGTGCCACACTGTCTTGATGATTGTAGCATTACAGTAAGTCTTGAAGTCAGGTAGTGTCAGTTCTCCACCTCTGTTTTTCTTCAGTACTGTGTTGGCTATTCTGGGTCTTTTGCCTTTGCAGATGAACTTTAGAGTCAGTTTTTTGATAGCCACAAAATAATTTGCTGGTATTTTGATTGGGATTTGCATTGAATCTATAGATCAAGTTGGGAAGAACTGGCATCTTAACAATATTGAGTCTCTATCCATGGACATGAAATACCTCTCCATTTAGATTTTCTTTCATCATAGGTGTTTTCCTCATATAGATCTTGTACATGTTTTGTTGGATTTATTCCCAAGCGCTTTTGGGAGGGGTGCTAATGGAGGGATGAATAGGTGGAACACAGCATTTTTAGGTCAGTGAAACTATTCTGTATGATACTGCCATGGTGGACACATGACATTATGCATTTGTCAAAACCCATAGAACTATGTACTACACGAAGAGTAAGCCCTAATGAAAACTGTGGACTTTAGTTAATAATATCAATATTGGTTCATCAGTTGTAACAAATATACTATACAAGATGCTAAGGAGTCCTGGTGGTGCAGTGGTTAAAGTGTTCGGCTGCCAACCAAAAGGTCTGCGGTTTGAACCCATCACGAGGAAAGATGTGGCAGTCTGCTTTCGTAAAGATTTACAGCCTTGGAAACCCTATGGGGCAGTTCTACTCTTTACTATGGGGTCATTATGAGTCAGAATTGACTCAGTAGCAATGGGTTTTTGGGTTTTATGCAAGATGTCAATAATAGGGGGAACTGTGAGGGGGAAAGAGAGAGTATATGAGAATGCTGTGCTATCTGCTCAATTTTTTTTGTAAACCTAAAACTGCTTTGAAGTCTATTAATTTAAAAAGAAAAAAAGGAGCACCAACTACAAATGAAAGGGAGCCTCTGGTGGCCTTCCAGTGGCTCCTCTGTGCCTACAGGATCAAGCCCACAGGCCACCCCACCCTTTACAATCCAGCCAAACTGAATCACTCGGGGTCTCTGAGGGAATCTGGGACTTTGCAAACACTATGCCCTTAGCCTGGAACACTGTCCCTTCCTTGGCTGGTCTGAAAATTTCTTGAAGCAGCAGCCTTTTTTTGGCAAAGCTTTTACGTTCCTTTAATTTGGGAACCTAGGTGAATGATACACAGCACCCATTTCATAACACCACCTACTGTGCTTCTGGCAGAACCTTTTTTCTGTCCATCTCCTGTCTCACATGACCTCCTAGCTTTTTCCAAATGTACAAACAGAAGAATCACAAAGTTTCAGTAGTGAAAACTGTACTGAACCACAATGTTCATGAAGATACCATAGAGCACCACAGCAAATTCACAGGAGGCACAATTCCAAAAAACAAATCCGTTGCCGTCGAGTCAATTCCAACTCACAGCAACCCTATAGGATGGGGCAGAACTGCCCCATAGGGTTTCCAAGGAGCGCCTGGTGGATTTGAACTGCTGATCTTTTGGTTAGCAGGCAAGCTCTTAACCACTTGCACCACCAGGGCTCCAGGAGTATAATAGGATATTTTAAATTGGAGAGATACTCAGCATCTGCTGGCTTCTGAGAGAACTACTAGCTCAAGGTAATTCAGTTTCATCATTAGGTTGAGTTACATTCCTTTAGATTATATCATCTTTGAGAAACTGGGTTCTCGGGGGTGGCTGTGATAACAAGCAAGTGAAAGTCAATGTGGAACAGGAAATGAGAGTGGTAGTGTGTGATTTGAATTGCAAGTGTGAGAAATTGTGCAGTGCTCAACAGGTGCACAGATCCCATTAGTAAGTAACTGAGGTTATTTAAGAATGAAATAAAAATATATTTTCTCTCAATTTATGCATATTATTTTTCCAGACAACTAACTTGTTAGGACATAGATACTTCTTAAGTGGTTTGGACTTAACTATTTAATACATGGAACTGTTAGATATTTCTTTCAGCTTAGGGGTTCCAGGAAAAAATTACTAAGACACTAAGGATGCTGGGAGTTGAGAGTTTGGGAACCTTTGGTTTAAGATATCATCTAATCCAAGGCATCAAATTGCATATTATGAAATAAATTTAATGGGTCACAACCAGTATTTTTTCCCCTAATAAAACAGATTGATAAATAGAGCATGTAGTAAGGGTAAGTATTATTGTGTAAAACTTTTGTTCATTATATACATACATATGTGTATCTTGGTTCACAATGTAAAATGTATATTTCTTGCTTGGGTTCTGGTCAAAAAAATTTGAAAAACCACTGAGACTCCAACCCTCTTATTTTACAGATGAGAAAACAGGCCCAGAGAGTGACACTGATTATTGCAAATCACAGCCACCAGTGCTGGGCTCTGCACTGGCCCTGGGTGGCCACTGCTCACAGTGATGCTGAAGGTAGACCTCTTTCTCCCTCCAAGAGAAGGGTTTGGTGACTCAAAGTGACAGAGCTACCGGGGTGAGGGTGCAGCGGGCCTCTGCTGAATGGAGCAGAGCAGCATGCTCAAGGCCAGGTACCCCCACTTTGGTCCCAAGACCCACGTGCACCCCACAAATGCCACCAGCCACACCTAGAACAAAATGATTTTAATCAATTGCGTCACCCTCACTCTCCTGGGAGCAGAGCAACAAAAAGGCTCGGCTCCTGCCCCCAGAGGACAGTAAGGCTTCTGTGTCTTTCCACACTGCAGGGCCCAGTCTGGGCAGGCGGGGGTGGGGGTGGGGTGGGGAGTGGAATGGCAGGTGGCTCGCACACAGGAAAGCTAAGGGCTGCGGCTGGTCCCTGGGCCCCAGGACCCAACCCCACTACTCCCACTCTCCTCCCTGGCTAGAGAAAGGTCATGGAGAAGAGACAGGGGAGTAAGAACCAGCAGCAGGAGCAGCAGCAGCAGCTGTTTCCTTCACCAATAAATATACTTCATTACCAAGCAAGAAGAGAGAGGGGTGGGAAGAGAGACTGGGGTGGGGAGAACGGGGAGGGGGGGAGAAGCTGCCACCTGTGTTGCTAGGATTAAAGCAATAACGAGATGGTGCCAGACCCCCCACCACTACCCTCAACCTCCTCCCCCACTAGTCTTCCTAAAACTGTGAAAAAGCTTTTAACATGGTCCTCCTGTCTCCAGGGCTGCTCTGAAGCCTGACTGAGAGGAGGCACCTGGCAGAGACAGGGGCTGGGTTGCGGGGGGGAGGGCGGGAAGAAGAGAGGCTGCTTCTCCCCAGAGGCTGCAGCTGGAGGGCTGGAACCAAGTAAGCACTGAGGGGAGGGGGAGGGGAGGAAGGATGAATCAACGACGACCAGGAGCAGCTCCAGAGCTGAGAGCCAAGGGGGCCGAGGGAAGGGGAGGCTTGGTGAGGGGTGGGGTGGCCACTGCATCCAGTGTAAAGCTTGGGCTGCTGTGGAGGGAGGGGACTGAGTTGGCGACTTTCCCATCTGTGTGGCTCAGGAGACCTACCCCCCTCCCCCCAGAGCAGCAGGGGACAGAGAAAAGCCATCACTTCTTTGGTCTTTGCGGCAGCTCAGCATAAGGGGTGGGAGGGAGGCAGAAAGAGCAGGGAAGGGCCCTTAGCAGGGAGCGCCATCTCAGCAAGAGTAGGCCTGGCTGGGAGCTCTGGCAGAAAGGTCACAGTGAGGCCGACGAGCGCCCAGGAGGAGAGTGGCCGTAGTGTGGAAGGGCTGGCATGGGTGGGTGGCATATGGTGCAGTGCCCCACCGCTGCCAGGGCCCTCGGGAAAGGCTGAGCCCCAGAGGTGGCCAGTGAGAGCAGGCGCAGGGCCCAGAGCCAGTGCTGGGGTGCAGGTGGGGGGACCTTGAGGATGCTCTGCTGGGACCAGGGCAGGTGGCCTATCCTGGCCCACACCAGGGCTCCCCTCCTCCCTTCTGCTTCCATCCTACACTGGTGGCTCTGGAGGGAGGGTGGGTCCCTATCCCTTTTCAGAATCTTCCCTGAAGACCACAGGGGAGCTAGCCTTGCTGGCCAGGTGGGGAGAAGAGTGGCAACACGTCAAGGCTAGCCCTTACCAACCGGGAATTCCACTCCCCTTCCTGCTGCCAACCCAAGGGCAGGGCAGTCCCTGCAGACAGCTTCAGCCTCCCCAGCTGAGGCAGAGGGGGTTTTGAGACAGGTCAGAGCCCTCCAGAGACATGGAAGCAGGAGGTGGGGGGACCACAGGGTGGGGCTTCCCCTCCTGCTCTTCCACTCTGGGCTGGGGACAGTCAAGGGGCAATCAGCCCCCCGAGTCTGAAAGCCAGCAAGTTGTAGTAACCCCCACCCCCAATGCCAAACTAACAATCAAAACAGGGGAAATGAAAAAACAGGGTGGAGCGGGGAAGACAAACTAAAACAGAACACCCTGACCTCCTGCCCAGGGCGCAGGGTCCAGCCAGTAGCAGGGGCTGAGGACCAGGGCTAGGAGGGTCTAGCTGGGCCGGCACTGCACCTGGCCCTCGGAGCTGTCCTCATCATCGGAGGCCCCAGCACCCCCACTGCTCAGGCCTGTGATCCGGTAGCCCATGTTGAGCAGCATCACCTCCAGCGGGTCCGCATTCATGCGCCGCTGGTTGGCCTGAGAAGCACCCTCCATGTCCTCCACAACTCGGCCTGTGAGGTCTTCACTCTGTCGGGGTGGGGGGACACCAGGGTATATGGAGAGGCACTGGAATATAGTGTGGAGGGGGAACACAGACTGAGCTATAAATATGGAGGGGATGTGTACCCCAGGATATCCATGAGGGAGACACACTAAAGTACCACACTGGGTTATATGTATGGGGGGACCCACGCATGGATATATATGGGCAAGAGCACACACAATGGTACACATGGAAGGCACACATACCGGGATAAATTGAGGGGTGCACATACCGGGATATATGGGGTTGGGGGCAACGTGTTCTGTTGCCACTCTCAAACCCACTACTCTTCCTTTATTTTTTTTTCCTTCTCTCCTCAAGGGAGGGTCTTGTAAAGTTCTCTCTTTAAAGTCACAGCAAATTACCTCTGGGATCAGATGCCCACCATTTAACTTCTGTTTTGCCAGCTGAGAAGGAGTGAGGGTGGGACAGAGGAAGTGGAGGGGACCACACTATCCGAGTGTCCCTGTGGGTCGGACACTCCACAGCCATTGTTTCTTTAATCCTTACACCAATCTTTTGAAGTGGTGCTGTTATTCCCATTCCCAGAGTACAGGTGATAAACTTGGGTTAGAAATGGTTAAGTCCTGCAGACAGTGAGTGAAGGGGTCCACCAGACTCTATAGCTGCATACGGCCCGTATGACTGAGGGGCTGGCCTCTGCACAGCTTCTGGTGGGACATGCACAGCATGTGAGAGAAGGGTACCCAGGAGCCTCTGAGGGACCCTTCTCATGAGGCAATCCCAGAGCTGGTCTGGTTCTCTTCTCTGCCCTCCTGAATCCCTTGTCCTTGGTTATGGTTTCCCATGTGGGTCTCACCGTTGCAGCTAGCTCAAGGATATGCTCCCAGAGGCCACTCTTGCTCCACTGTGTTTGGAGCTTTCAGAATGTGATAGCTTCCCCTCGACACAGGCTGGAGCTCTAGGGTAAGAGCTGCTCATCCCAGCAGCTTCTAGCCTCTGCCTGACTCATTTCCCTTCCCAGCTCTCACAGGTCATGGTGGGCACCTTGCACAGGGCCTCCACCCCCCTCCCTGCCTGGCTTTGGCCACCTTGCCTGTACCCTCACCTCTGGCCGGGGATTCCAGAGCCGCACGACAGGGTCAATGCCGCTGGTGGCCAGGAAGCAGTAGCTGGGGTGCGGTTGCAGGCAGTTGACGATGGATTCATCTCCCTGAAGCACGCGAACCAGGTTGGTGGTCTCCTTTTCCCAGATGAAGAAGGAGCCATCGTCAGAGCCACTGATGATGTACTGAGCGTTGCTGGCAGGGGGGCAAAGGGCAGGGAGGTCAGGTGGGGGTATTGCCCTATAGCCTCAAGTATAGGTTGCACAGCTTAGGGCAGGGAGGAGCAGGGAAGTCTGGAGCCACACAGGCCCCCATACTCTGGGGTCTTAACTCAGAACTCCCAAGGACGCTAATCCTCTCCATACTGCACAGCCCCATTCACTATTCTCTTAAACCCAGAGTCAGGGGCCACCTGGGTTTCCCCAAGATACTCTCCCCTAAAGTGCACCATGAACTTCCTGGGTGTCAGGAACAGGTCTTCCATCTCTTAGGCCTCTGGGAATACCCTCATCTAAGTCCTCCCTGAAAGTCCTAGCCTTCTGGATCCAGACCTCCAAATCCTGTCCCTTATGCACCATGACATTTAGAGGGGCCCCTGATTCATGTTCATGTGTCTCATCTACCCAAAGAAAGTACAAACATCTACAAAGAAGGGTGGGGGGTGACAGTATCTGAGACACTGAGGGCTTGTGCCTTATATCCCTGGCAAAGGGCGGCTCTCAGCATCCAGATAAAGAAACCAAGCTCTGGTACATGGAGACAGAGAGAGAAGGAGGCAGGGGGTAAAGGGACATCCCAGACACTGTGCTGGATGCTTTACTTGCATTATCTCATTAGTTCTCATTATGGCCCCGCAAGTGGGTGCGGCTAATTGCATTTTACAGATGAAGAAACTGAGGCTAACAGAGGTGAAACCATTTGCTCAAGGGCACAGAGGCAGAGCTGGGATTTGAGATTTTTCTAAAAGCATTATACCCCCACGCCATTCCCCCAACCACCTGCTGCCAACTGGGCTGTGCCCCTCCCTCCTCTCCAGGGCCTCAGACCTGCCAAAGAAATTGGCCTCCTTGATATCCGTGGTGGTGTTGCAGTGGCCACAGTAGCGGAACTGATAGTCGTAGCTTCGCTCCCGCAGCACCATCTCATCCTCTGAGATGGAGTCCTTGCGGCTTGTGCTGCGGAGGCGGACTGGGCCGCCACCACCAGTTCCCTTCTTCTCTTCTGGGGGAAGAGATCAAAGAAAGGTGAGAGTACTGTCCCTCGCCCACCCCAACCCCCATCTTTTTCCCGGCCCAAGTACTCCACCCCTACCCTGGAAAACTAGGAAAATGTCGTGGGAAAGAAGTATCTTTGGATCTGGCCCCGAGGATGTTCAAGAGGAAACTTCTGACACCAAGGGGGCCTTTGCTCAGGCTCAAGCTCTGTTTCTATGGAGGTCAGAGGCAGGGGAGGGAAGGGTGAGGGACTGGCAGACAGAACCTTGAAAAGAATCATAGCTCTTACGACAGTAAGGTCCAAGCCCTTACTTTCTGGAAGACAAGTTGTCATGGATCCCAACTGAGGCACTAACTGGTTAAGTGACTTGGGTAAAAACCACACCACCTTTCTTAGTTCCTTAAAAGTGCCTGTTGCTTCCTGCTTCAGGGCCTTTGCACACGCTAGGAACCTCTGGTCCCTCTGGTGGGAACTCTACCTCCCACAGCCACTCTTTGTATCTAGTTAACTCTTCTTCCTCATTCTTCAGACCATAACTTAAATGTGTCTTCCTCAAGAACCCCAGACTGCCATCAGTCTCTCCCCCATACACCTATACTGTCTCAGGTCCCCACAGCACTTGTCACACTTTTCTCCTCCACCCCTCGGGTCCTTCACTAGGCTGTAAATCCCATGAACACAGAAATCATGGCTGACTTGTTCACAGCTGTATTCCCAGGGCCCAGCACGGTACCTGGCACATGGCAGGTGTTTGATAACTATTCATTAAACAAAGGAATCAATCACATGGTTAGTAAATTGCAAAGGGGAGAGGTGAGGATCATGTCTGCCACAGACCACAGTACAATTACCCAGCTCTCTCTGCAACACTACAGAGGTGAGCTGCAGGGGAAAGCGCTTCCTATGGTCTTTGTGCAGGTAAGGCAGTGGGTTCAGAGAGGCTGTGCTTCTGTCAAGGTCACACAGTTACCACACGGTAGACCTGAGGCTCCACACCCCATTCCCGAGGCACTCCTACTGCCCTGTGCGGTGCCTCTGCTGCACTTGTGCAAACTGTAACAAGCTCAACGACCAGCTGCTGCCCCTTACTCAGATGGCCAAGTGGAGGAGCCAAGGTCCTGTCAATGAGCAGGTGCGAATGCCCTACTGGAACCCACCGGCCCGTTCGGGCTCAGTTTCCTCCTATCCTGCTTTGAACATGTTATTGCTAATCCTCAATAGAAACTCTGAACCGGAGGTGTTATCCTTCCATTTTTCAGAAGAGGAAAGTGAGTCTTGAAGAGGTCACATGGTTTCTGAATCAGCACCTGAACCCAGGCTTCTCCATTCCCAGAACCATGTTCTCTCTGGAATGTCATGCAGCACTTCAAACAGAGTGACAACAACCCCTCCTCACTGCCCACTCACCACCATCATTTTTGGAGAAGAGGGCAGCCGTGATGTCGCGGCCCAGTGCATCACAAGCACTGCTGTGGGCCTGCTCCGGGAACTTCCCTTTGAAGTCGTCCAGGCACTCCAGGGCCTCAGCCACATACTTGAGCTCAAACAGGCAGCGGGCCAGGCGGAAATGTGCCTTCAGATGGCACGGGTTTAGGGAGATGGCCTTAAGGCAGTCCCTCAGAGCATCGTAGTGGTCACCATCCCTAGGAAGGCAGGAGAGCATGACTTGGTGGTGGAGCCACATGGCAAGCAAGGGGTTGCCACTCGGTCTCCTCTGTTACCTGTGGTCACCCCAGCCCACCTCTGACAGATCTCAGGGTAAGGGAACTTGGGGATGGAGAGAATCCTGGCTCAGCCCTGGTGACCCGCCCCAGGAACTAGAGAATGTTAAGGAGGCAAGCCAGGACACTTTAGGGCTTGGGGGCTGGCAAAAACCGGTGTTGGGATGCCCTCTGCTGGGCACAGAGTGCAACTGTGCACCCACTCACCCCAAGCACCTGCAGCTCTGCAGCAGAAGGCCTGGCATCTTGCCCGCCTCAGGCTCCCCAAGCCTGCCTTCTCTCTTCCTCCATCCACCTCCTCAAATCCCCCCAGCTGGCCTTCAAAGCCATGTCTCAGGCAGGGGGCCCTCAAGGACAGTTCTGTGGTCTGGGGAAGCCAGAAGTGCCAGGCTGGGGACTCAGGGTCTGACCAGCAGGCAACAAGCCCTCAGCCAGACCCCCGTCTGTCCTGGCTGACTGATCCACAGCAGCTGTGGCCTCTACCTCCTGGGGCTGGAGCCTGATGTCTGGCAGAGTCAGCTCTCTGGAAGCTGATGGCAAGAGGGGATGTGAAGGCCAGGAGCTCCACTCACTTCTCAACCTCCGGAAGCATGGATGAAGGGAAGGGGGAGTGTTTTTTTTTTTTTTTTTGGTGGAGGGAGGAAGTCGGGAGGAGGTCGAAGGAGAAGCCCCTCCTTCTCCCTCCCTGTGCCAGAATATAGGATACACATTCCCCCAGCACCCCTAGACCTGCCTCTGCCTCTCTTCTGGAGAGCCAGGCAGCTCACAGGAGCCAATTCTCCTTTGGAAGCTGATTTGTTTGTTTTTTCCTGCTGGTCTGGGGGTGGGCCTAAGATCCAACTGTGCCAAGCAGCACTCCCTAGAGCACAGTCCTTCCACCAAGGGCACAGGTCACAAGCCTCCTGCATAGCACGACTGACGCGGCAAAGTTCCTCCTGACCTTCCTCTCCTATAGCATCAGCCCTTGGAGAAGCCACGCTGAGACCAGGAACAGGCAGCTTGGCCAGTATGGGGGCAGGTGGGACAGAACAGGCTTTGATGGTGTGGCCTGCGTCAGAACGAGTGGCTGTGACGAAGGAGCAGGCGCTGCTTGGAAACCCAATTACTGCCTGCAAGGTGCCCCTCAGAGCTCCTGGGGAGAGGGAGCCGACCTGAAACCAGCCAGGAGCCAGGGGTGACAGCTCCCGCTGCGTCCAGGAGCAGATGGCAGCCCTGGGGAGACTGGCTTGGGACAGAATGTGACATTCTAGGGGTCGCTGGCAGGCATGTGAGGATGGTGAGAGAGCAGGCTGGCCCCAGGGCTCACCCATCCTAGACTCGCTGCCAGATCAATCTCCCTGAAAGGACAGCCCTCATCACAGCCCTCTCCTGCTCAAAACTCTTCAGTAGCTGCCCATCATCCCCTGAATCAAGGCCAAACGCCACCGGCTCTGCATTCTAAGCCCTTCCCAGGCCGGCCCCAGGCTACCTCACAGACTCATCTCCTGCCAGTCCCTTCCTGAACCCTCTGCTCCAGCCAAATGGATTTGTTGTTCTGCAAACAAGCTCTTCAGTCAGTCCCCCACCCCCATGCCTTTGTTCATACTGTTTCATATCCCTGGAATGTCCTTCCCCCACAGTCCTCTCCCACTCCGTCTCCTTGTCTAAGCCTGCCCACACTTAAAGCCCATTCAGACACATCTTCCTGATGCTTCGCTGATCCCCAGCTAAAGCAACCCAACTTTTCTTAATGCCCATAGCACTCTACCTGAACCACTCACAAGGCTTACTGCTTCCTGCCTCTTTTATGCTGCACTGTGTCTATGTCTTTATCCCCTGTCCAGAGGCTGGGCACTCTGGAGCACAGAAACCCAGAGTGACAGAACTTTATGTCCCTAGCACATAGCAGGAGTTCAGAGAACATGTGGAGGGCACACATGGATTGGGAAATCATCAGCCTCTCTCAGCAAGGATGCAGGAGTGAAGCTGGGCTCGCAGGCTAGAGCCTAGACGAGGATCACTGCATTCTACACAATTGCTGGGACAGAGAGGCCAAACACTTCAAGATGGCCCCAAAGCAGTCATCTCCTGGTTTTGGCTGCACCTGAGCCCTTGGCAAACTTCTGATGCCTGGGCTAAGGCCTGCGGGAGTAGCATCTTCCCAAACCCCCACCCACTACCCCTGCTAACTTGGGTGGGTTTCTTAAGCTTCCCTCTTTGGCCTGCCTGGTTGCAGCCAGACGATGGCACACCAGCTGTCCTGTCTGTCTGGGCAGAGCTGACGGATGCCAGACGGAGCAGAAATGGCTGTGGGCCCAGCTCTATCCATCTCTAGTCCTGGCCCTGCCTGGGGGATGGGGGTCTGCCTGCCTGCCTGCCTGCTGGTACTGCAGGCAGAAGGGCTGGGGCCCTGATACCCTTCAAAGATGAGGGGTTTATCAGGATATGAACCCACTCCTTTACCACCAGCCACCATACCCCAGCATGACCCACAGCCAGCTTTAGACCTCTAGGATCTTGCTTGTGCTTGGTCCAAAGGGTCTAAGAGAACAAGAAAGCAAGCCCAAGGGACAAGGAGCTTCAGAATCATTTCAGACAGATACCAACTGAATTCACCGAACATTCCAATGCTCCTTCAATGACCAATTCAAGGCTCAATTCTACTACAATCGGAACTACCCATCATTCTCTCAGCTCCTATTTCCCAGTGGCCACAGGACCATATTGGAACTACTTGTGAACATGTCTCTGTTCCATTTAACTGTGAGCTTCCTTGGTACTTGAGACTTCCTGATTAATGGGTTAGGTACTTGCCCACTTCAGCTTGGAGGCAGGAAGGAGGGGCCCAGGCAGGCCTAAGAAACCCTAAGAGACAGCAGAATGTTACTGCTACCCTCGCTGAATGCCTCAGCAACTTCAGCTCCATCAGCCCACTGCGTTTTGGTCCAGTTGCTTTGTCCATCATCCTGGGCCTCGGCCTGCTCGGCAGTGTCCACTTACCACTTGCGCTTCATGTAGGCAGCAGCTCGGTTCCCGTAGAGCATGGCATTGTGAGGGGCCCTCTGCACAGCCTTGCTGTAAAGCTGAATTGCCTGGGTCCACTGCTGACAAGCAAAAGCCTCATTGGCTTGCTGTTTCACACGCTCCAGGTATGGAGGCAGCTCTACCTGGGGGCTGTGGAGGAAGCAGAGACAAGTTAGGGCAGCCAAGGGAGGTTAGGGTAGCCTGAGGAAGTTTGTAGCCCCTGCCTGAGGACCCCCCAGGTTTTCTTGGCTCCTGGGATCTGCACTGCCCTCTAGAAGAGGGGACCACTGCTGTCCCCGGCCTAGGTTACTGTGATAGGTAATAGGCATGATTCTAGACACTCTTGCTGATGGGGCCAGAGAAAAAACAGAGGGGCAGAAATAAAGCTGCCCTGGACAAGTTTAAGGCAATTCTTAATCAAACTCCTGGGCATGATAGCAGCTGATACCACCTGTCCCAGCAACCTGCCTCCATGCTGAGCTGAACCTTATGATCACCCAAGTCCCTCCTATGGATCTTTCTATAGAGAATTCTCTGTTTCTCTCAAGAGCTAGAGAATTTGAGCATCTCTGAATCATTCCTATATCCAAAGCCCAGCACAGGGCCTGGCAAGAATATGCATATGGGATGGAAAATAATATAATGAGGAAGGGGCATCTGCGTGAAATCCCTTTTGGAGAGAGCTCAGTGCTAAGTGGCAGCTAGCCCTGGGCCCTGACCCCAGCTACTGGTACCAAGGGACCAGAGCGTCAGTCTGAGGATGACTGGGGTCCTACCAGGTAGAAGCCTATTGGGAGTACTAGTCACCTTGTAGCAGCCTCTCTTCTCCAGTCCCCACCCTCTGGGAGGCGTGCCTAGGCAGGGGCTTACAGGACATGCCCCTCTCTCCAATCCATAGGGTGTAACTGGGGCTAGGAGGCTGTGCAAGTCAGGCTGGCCTCACCTGATATGTCCTCTATTTTCTGGAAGCCGGAAGCCATTGCTGTGAAGGTGCAGGCCGTTGGACACTCCATTGGACACACCATTGGTGGACATTTTGCCATTCTGGACTTCTGGCAGAGGGTGCGGAGAAGGGAACAGCTCAGGAGGAGTCTACATTTCCCCCTTGGCAGCCCTCCAGCTTCCATCACAGGGTGTTGGTTCCATTGTGGGGCTATTCTCTGTGGGTAAGATCCATTCCCGGAAAGCAGGCTCTGACAGACCACCAGGCAATGGCATAAAGAAAAGCCTGTGCGCCCTCTGCTGGCTGGTAAGGGACACAGCTTCTACTTGGCATTATCTTTAGCTGGGGGTGGGGGTGAGTGGGTGCCTAAAATAACTATAGGTCCTAAGAAGAGTCAGGGAGGAGACTGAGCCAGGCAGAGAAGGGGAAGGGCAACTACTTCAGGCCCTCAAGAGTAAGCCATGGAAAGCACCTGTCTTTTCAGAGGGAAATGAAAAGGATTGTGATGCAAACCTCTTTGACAGATCTCAATAGCCTGTTATGATCTTCCTTCTTACTGTACAGACAGTGTTGTTTCAGAGAATCTGTCCTTTATGGAAGATCACAGCCACAGTCCAGGGTAAGGGCCAGGCTTCTCAGGAGATCTAGCACGCATCCAGGCTCCCCAACCTCATGTCAGCAGAGATACCCTAACAGAGAAGGGCTAAGCCCTGAACTTACCCCCTGACGAGTGGCATTTTCTAGGCAAGAGGAAAGTGTACGGCCGCTGCTTATACGTCAGGTCAAACAAATAGACCTAGAGTTGAGGGGCCAGGAAAAGAGACGGAGACTGTGAGGTAAGAATGTGGTTTGACCACCAGCAAGGCCTTGGTGGCTCTTAAGAACCAGAGTCTTGGAGCACAGTGAGTATTAAGCATGCAGCCGGGGGCTTCTGGGCCATCAAGCCAGGACAGGAGGGGTTTCCAGGGAGGAAACCTCAGGCAGGAAAACCTTCCCAGCTCCTGGCCCTCAGGGTGGGCTATCTAATCTGCCCAAATCCTTGCTTGAAATACTGTCATTAACTAGAATCACATGTTTAAGTTGGAAAGGTCCTCAGAGGTCACAAAACCAAACGCCTCATTTTACAGATGGGAAAACTGATGCCTCAGATGGGGAGTGACTTGCCCAAAGTAACACTGCTAGTTACCTCTCAGTAAATAAGTATTATTTATTATGAATGAACATTTACTGAACACTTACTTTGTTCCAAGAACTCTGTTAAGTGCTTTATGTAATTTATAAACCACCCCCTAAAAAGGCACTACTATCCTCACCCTTCTATAAAGATGAAGAGTTTTAAGTAATTTATCCAGGGTATCGAAGCCGCATATGGCACAGCCAGAACCCAAACTCAGGTGTGTATGATACCAGATCCTGGCTCCTAACCACTGTGCTAGACTGCCTCTCCTCTGATCCCTATGCTGCCTTCAGGCCAGGGGACAGCTTGGCTCGTTGAAGCTGGAACCCTATTCTGAACTCAGGCACTCATCTATTCTCCACCCCATTTCTTTCATATATAATCACACCTTTGTAATGTCACCAACTGTTTCACTTGCCATGTTGCCCCTGTCAGCCTGCGGGTAGATCACAGTTCACATTTGTCCCCCTTGTTTAGTCCCAGAGTAAGTGCTCAGTAAGTGTTTGTAGAGTGAACGACTAAATATCCTGACTGAAAGTACACCAACAAAAGGTTTAGCACCTGCTGTTATCAAAGAGTACCTCCCAAAGCTGGCCCTAAACCGCGGCCTGGTTGCATGCTTTGAGCCCCCGAGACTTCTCCTAGGTTCTCTCTCAGCCCTGGGCAATGTCCAGACACAAGAGCCAAAACCCACGTGGCTGGGACTCTCGAGACCACAGGAACATGCAGCCACTTTCATATCAACTCTCCTATGCCTTCTAACTTGGGACACCTGTACCTGCATATCTATCGCTGTCATGGGTGTAAAACAAGATTAGTGTGCTTTGTTCTGACTTATTCATAATCACCACTAATCAAGTGCTACCATTTAATAACCACCTAACATATGCCAGGCACTGCATGCTGGGTATGTCACAGACATTTTTTCTCTAAACTTCACCACCCTGATAGTAATGATACCGTTTTAGAAATGAGTAAACTGAAGCTCAGAAAAATGAAGAGACTTGTTCAAAGTCACAGTGCAGCGCTAGTAAACAGCAAGCCAGCATTAAAAAAAACCAGGCCAGGGTACCTCTGTGAGAATCCCAATAATGCTACTGTCACTCCCACATTTCATAGTAATGTGAATTCACAATGAGGCTGTTGCTTCTTGTCTACCTCATGGCAGTGGAGGTGGGTGTGTAGCCCTGGCTGCAGGATATGGAGTGATGGTGAGCCAGAGCCACCTTTGGCAGCCATACCTACCTGCTCCCCTCCCATGTTGACCAGCAGCTCTGTGCCATTGGGGCTGAACGTCACGTAGGTGGCGACCAGCACTCTCAGCCGGTTGTTGTAGTCAGGTAGCTTCACTGGCAGGTGACCTGCAAGGAGCAAGCAGCCCATCCACCCTACTGTGAGAATCCCAGTCCCCACCAAAGGGGCAGGAGGCTGCATGAAGTGAGCTTTATTGATGATGATAGCAATAATCTTGATCATAATAGCGGCTACAAATAATGAGCCCTTATATATGCCCTAGGCCAATTGCTTTATATGTTTTATTTCATTTAGTCATTACAACCCCGTTTTACAGAAAAGAAACTAAGGCTCAGAAAAGTTAAGTAATTTGCCAAAGGTCACACAACTGGCCAGTGGCAGAGCCAGGACTGACACCCAGGTCTGTCTGACTGTATAACCCTTGCTCTTGACCACCATGCTATGCTGACTCCCTGCACCACCCCAGAAAGAGTCAAGCATGCAGCCAAGAGTTTGGGGCCAGAGCTGGGCTGAGCCCTACCTGCTACGTAATACTGGGCTGCACCATCCGGGAGGGGCTTCTGCCGGTCACAGAAGGTGTGCACACCTGCTGAAGGGCTCTGCTTCATGCTCTTTCTGGTAGGAAGGTAAACCATATAGGTTATAACCCCTAGCACGACCCCTAGCTAAACAAGACCACACTCCCCAGAGGAAAACCTAAGTTTGTATCCCTGGGAGACACAGGAGGTACCTTCCTTCCTTGCCTGAACAAAGGTCCACTAACTAGACAGCTGTGGACACATATGTTACAGTGCTTTACAGAGTAGGTCCTATAACCTGTCTTGGTCCTTAGGACCACCCTACTATCCCCATTTTACAGATGAGAAAGCTAAGGCTCAATGCCCCCTCCAAGTATGTGAGAGCAGCCATGATCCCCTAAACCCATAAATGAAAGGAAAGCAGGCCAGATATTCCTGCTTTTGTCCCAAGAGTCCATTAAAAGCCCAGGCTGGAGGAGTTGCTCAGTTCTGGGACTTCTGTGTAGATTCTGAGTATGCTTTTGTTTAAAAAAAAAAAAAAAAAGAATTAAATATATGAAGAAACTACATGTACAAGACAACTCTGTACAAACATTCATAGCACTAACAGCAAAAGGACTAGCAGGAAATTTTATATACAGTGATTTTTTAGGCAATGGGATTATAAGTAATTTCTTTATTATATTTTTCATATTTTCCAAATCGAGCATGGATTAATCTTTTTTTCTAGTCACACAATTAAACAGCGAAACAAACAAACAAAAAAACACCTCAAAAAGAAGAGGGCATGGCAATGAGGCAAAGGGGTGGCAGACCCCAGTGGCTCACGTCCATTGAGTCACTGTCCTGGCCGCAGCCCCAACCGTCTCAAGGCGGGGGGCTGCTACACAGGAGGCTGAGCTATTCATACCTGTGGTTATGGATCATGCGAATGTCATAGAGCCTCACGAAGGGCCCACTGGCCCCTACTGCCAGGCAATTGTTGTCCTGGGGGTTGACAGTGAGGCATTTGGCCTCCACCAGCTGGCCACAGTATTCTGTCAGGTCAATCAGCACCTCCGAGTGTTTGCTGTTTTCCCGCAGGTCATACTGGCTGTGAGAGAGGACAAAGTTAAGGAAATTGGTCCTTGTGTGGAAGACAGGGGAGAAAACAAGGCCTTGTCATGCAAGGGGATTGGGAGGGGCTTTGGACCTGTTTGTAAGCTGTAAGAATGTAAAAAATCACTCCCATTTCTTGAGTGCCCATTATGTGCCAGGAACTGTTTACCTGTTGTCGTTGAGTCGATTTTGACTCATAGCAACTCTACAGAACAGAGTAGAACTGCCCCATAGGGTTGCTATGAGTTGGAATCAACTTGACAGCAATGCGTTTGGTCTTCATTTTGGTTTCACAAACTCTGCTCAAGCCAATGAGTCCTCTCTGCTTTCCTTGGCCATCCAAATCCTGTCCTACTCTGGAAGGCCCCGTTTAGGACCTTCACATTCTGCTAGGTTGCCTTGTCTGACTGTGCCTAAGTGGTTAGGATTCCATCCAATTCCCTGGATGCTCAGCTTCTACTAGCTGGCCTCGGCACAGTGTGGTCAGTCAAGGTCAACAAGTCAAACATACAGTCTGGCCTATCACTGACCAAGTGCTTTGTGTCTTCCAAGTATTATACTAAGGTTTTACACGCACTATCTCAATTTTAATGCTCAGGCCAATGAGGGAGATACTATGATTATTCCCATTTTACAGATAAGGAAACTGAGATTCTGTGGTGAAGTGACTTTCCCCAGTCAAACACTAAGTGACAGAGCCAGGACCTGACCCCAGGTTTGTCTGACACCAGTGCCCTGCTTCTCACTACTGTGTTATACTTTATATATGACTTAGATACTTCTCCTATTTCATAATAGGGAAGACTGCACAAAGTCCTGTGGGAACACAAGGGAGGCAATTACAGCAGTTTGGGGAGATAAGGAACAAGTTCTAAGGTCATATCTGAGGGTAGGAGTTTAAGAAAGGGAATGAGATCATTCCAGGATGACGGTAAACAGAGGCAAAGGTGTGACCACACAGTGTATATTCTGGAAAAGGTGATAGTCTACTTTACCATTTCTGGCTGGCTCTCCCCCTCCCAGGTATATGCCCATTGACCAAGTGTTCAAGAGACTATATTAAGTGCCTCTATATGCAAGGCACTGTGCTGGCTCTAGGGACACAATCAAGAACTAGACAGACATGGAGATGCTCTAAGAGAGTTAACTATTCAGTGGGGGATACAGACGAAAAAGTAAATAAAATCACTACAGACGGTGGTTAGTGTTACAGTGGATACAATTAGTGTGCTGAGACAAAGAATAATGTTGGGTCTACTTTAAATGGGGTGGTCAGAGAAGGTGCTGCTGAAGAGATGACTCTCATGCTGATATCCTTAGAGTGAAAAAGAGACATGGAAAGAGCTGGGGGCAGAAAATTCCAGGCAGAAGAATAGCAAATGTGAAAGCCCAGAGGAGGCAGAGACCCTAGTGCATCTGAACTGGTAAGACGGCCAGTGGGCTTGGATGTAGAGCAGAAGAGGGTAAGAGGGGGAAGGTGAGGGTGGGGTATTCATATGTTCCCAGCTGAGTCTGTATACAGACAACTGCCCTGGGCAGACAAATGAGACTGGAACTCTGCTGACAGGAAGGAGCCAGACCTGTGTAAGGAAGTAGTATGGACAGGTGGGATACAGGAGCAAGGAAGCACCGGGCCCACTTGATGCCTTGGCCCTTACCGGATAAGCCCATCTTCAGCGGCACTCCAGAATGTGTTAGGCCACATTGGCGCCGTGGCGATGCGTTTCACCCGGTTTGTGTGGTCTCCAAACATGTGAATCGTCTCTTTTACTGTCAGGTCATGGACATGCACCTTGGAGTCAGCTGCCCCCGTGATCAAGATGCGGTCCCCAGCGTGAGGCAGGAACTACTCAGGAGAGATTAGAGAAGGGATTGGGGGGCAGTAAGGGTAGGGCGGAACCCTGGTGGCATAGTGGTTAAGAGCTTGGCTGCTAAAGCAGTTCAAATCCACCAGTTGCTTCTTGGAAACCCTATGGGGCAGTTCTACTCTGTCCTACAGGGTTGCTATGAGTAGGAACCGACTCGACGGCAATGGGTTTGGTTTGGTTTTAAAGGGTAGGGTTGGCCAGGTCAGGAGACTAGCCTGGATATCAGCACCCCCTTTCCCTCTCCATGTCAGATAAGAATATAGGCTCATGTACGACAATTCTCTAAAAATCGTCTGGACCCTGAGCAAGAGCCTATAGGCCTAAAGGTCAAAATCTGGACACATTACTTTGCCAGAGTTGTCCTGACCTATGCCAATTGGACTACCTGAGAAACCCTTTTTCTCTGACTCTTCCCCAAGTAAGAACTGAAGGAATGGCAATCAGAGCTGTCACCATTTAGTAAGCATTTACCTGGCTAGACGCCAGGGCTGGGTACTTTATCATACTGATATTTAAAACAGTTACCAGTTGCCGTCAAGTCAATTCAAACTCATGGCAATCGATGTGTGTCAGAATAAAAATGTGCTCCATAGAGTTTTCAATGGCTGATTTTTTGGAAGTAGATCACCAGGAGTTTCTTCTAAGGCACCTCTGGGTGAACTTACACTTCCAACTTTTTGGTTGGCAGCTAAGCACATTAACTGTTTGCACCACTCAAAGACTCCTGATACTTAAAACAACCCCATTAAAAACTGAGGTTCAGCATTAACATTCAGCAAGACTGTGTTCAAACCCAAGTCTTTGGACTCTCATATGCCATGTTGCCTCACAATGACTATCTAATCATCTGGGGACTAAGTAATAAATTGGTCTTAAAATGAAAAGGATTTTCAATGTTTTAAGGGAATGAGTGTTTTAAATTGGTTCAAATGTTTCTGGAAAACAATCTGGTAGTAGGTAACAAAGATAAAACTATTTCTATCTTTTGACCTAAAACTCCCACTTCTGAGACTTGTGCCGCAAGGAAATATTCCAAAAAGAAAAAAGGGACCAGTTAGGAATGCTCAGAGCAGTGCTCTTTATACTAGTAAACACTGGAAACAGCCCAAACGTCAGACCTTGAGGAAGAAGGGTTCATCCCAGCCCACCAGGCTCAGTGGTGATGGTAGGGCATTATTCTGCATTTAAGCAGCTAAAGTCCCACTTGACTTTAAATGTTCACACAAGAGCAACAATTACTCTTTCCCCATATGCTTCTCTAATGGCTCATCAGGACAAGGGCTAGATGGAGTAGACAGAATTTAATCATTTTCAGGAACAACCAAGTCTTTAATCCTATCTGGAAACAGTATATACTCCATGCACAGCAGAAATAAACAAGGTGAGTCTTCACCAAGGGCCTGTGGCTGCTGCCATACTCACAACACCCTGTAGTTGCCACCAGGGGGAGCGTGTGGGTTAAATATATTTGTAGTGTAGTTCTACCACCTGGAGAGAGAATTCTCCGTATTTTTCTTGCAATAGAGGAAGCTGACGGTCTGTGAACATATGCCTTGCCCAAGGTCTTACTGTTAGGGAGTATCAAGACCATCATCAAACAGTGGTCTCTGAACTCAATGTTTTGTGCTCTGTTATGCCAAACTGATGTCTTAGGTCCCTTCCCCAGATCTGACTCTACAGACTCAAACTGGGCCTAAAACCTTGTAGGGGCAGAAAGAAATCTCTGTTGCTCATGAAGGAGGTCAATCAGCATTGTTCTGTTTCTAAAAGGGGATAACTTGTTTTAAGACAAGTAGCAACCACAGAAATTTATCTAGGATTGGTCCCTGGAATAGGAGATGAGAATCTGAGCTTGGGAAAGAGGCAGGGTTTAGGGAAACGAGCAGGTTTTGAGCTCTCTAATCTACCCTCTTGTTCAGGTATCTTGTAGTTCCTCCTGATAATAACTAGGAAAATATTTATTAGATTAATGAGGTTTTCCAAAGGACAGCCTCATTCTCACACATATATCCATTATCAAAATCTCAGAGCTTCGAAGGTCCTTAAAGGTCATTTCCTCCAACCTTTCACCTGGTAGATGAAGTTCCCCAGTAAGTGGAACACCTCAATGCTAGGACCCAGAGGGCCCACTCCATCTTCTTCAAATAGCTCTAAACATTAGACAGTGCTTTCCTACATCAGGCCTACATTTGCTTCTGTGGACTTAGAGCTACTAGTCTTAGTTCTGTTCTCTGGGACCATAATGGACAAGTCTTGTATCACTTCCATGTAATAGGGCTTCAAAGGTCTGAAGATATTTGTCAAGTCTCCTTCCCACCTTTCCTCAGCTCAACTCTCCTCCACCAACAAACCAGCAGACTCATTCCCTACAGAAAGGTAGAACAGTTAAAAGCACCTGTGCCAGGTGCTTTTTTAATCAATTATCTCACTGCACTGTAATATCAATCCTGTGAACTGCTACTTCCTTTCTACAGATGAGAAAACAGGCTCAGAGAGGTAGGTGATTTGCCCAGTTCACACAGCTTCCAAGAGGCAGATAAGAGGTCAAATCCAGATCTGCCTGCTATCGAAATTCATGCAAAACCATAATAACCCCCACCACCACCACCCACACAAATATACATTCAGAGTTGGCTTCTTGGCTTTAAGGGAGGAAGCAGAGCATGGAAAAAAGATGGGGTTTCAGGAGTCACCATCAAATGCTCAGATCCAAAGAGTGTCTGACTCCAGGGGGTACATGGGACACACATATACAAACACGACCATGCCCACCACACAGTTAACCCTTTCACTTGCTCTATGGCTTATCCTGCTCACCTTGACAGAGAAGATATTTGCAGTGTGTCCTGTGTGCATGGAGAGCAGCTTCTTGTGGTGCAGCGGGTCCCACACAATTGTGTGCTGGTCATCGGAACCAGAAGCCAACAAGCTGCAAGCAGATGAGGAGTTCTGATCTCTCATCAAGTTCCCGGGCCCCTTCCCCCATCCCACATTGACACTGATAAGGAGTTAGGCCACAAAGACCTTAAAGGATGGCAGATGTCACAGAATTAAAGGTTATCTTGTAAACATTAGTTGATTCTCTTCTATTTTGTTCTGGGAATTTCCCAATATTTCTTAAACACAATGGCTTGTCAAAAAAGCAAGGTAGGGATGGTCATCCAACCCTCCATCCACCTGGGATTAATTGTTTATGGGTTGAAATTATGGACTAATTTTAGGAACATAGGAAAACAGAGTTTCTTTTCATTTGGGTCCATTCTTTTCTTAAATCTACTAAGAGGAATGAAAATTCTCTTTTCCTAGCCTTCTCACTCCCTCCTCCAGAACCCTCTAGGTGTTCTAGCTCATACTTACTCTCCTTTCTCATTCCATTCCAGACAGTTCACACATCCTGAGTGGCCCTGGAGGAGCAAATGGAAGGAACAAGAAAAGAGTTGGTTAAAGGTTCTCCTGGGGAACTCAACATCGAGAAATAGGACTGAACAGCTAAACCGGCCTTTCTATTTCAATCTCTCCCAGGTGCATATGAGTGACCAGAGTTGAATTAAACTGCCTAGCATCTTACAATATATAAAGTACTTTCATATTCATGATCTCACTTGATTCTGAGCCATAAAGTGTAGGTTTCTTTGACTCCATTTTGAAGAAAAGTAAACTGAAGCTCAGACAATAGCAAGTAGTGAAAGTGAGAGCCAGATAAACTTCTGTTCCTACCACTAGAGGGGACATCCCCTCAGCCACAGATAATTTGCCCAGGGGAGCATCTGAACCAAGGGTAGCCAATTAACTGGAAGGCTGATCTTACATTTATTTATATATTTAATAAGTACCCACTGCACGCCAGGCACTGTTCAGATGCTGGGGGTACAGTAGTACACAAAACCAAGTCTCTGATCATCTGGAGCTTACTTCAAGTAGGTGGAGCCTGGTACAGTAATGTAATTGGACCTAAATCTTGATCTTGGGGATCTAAATTGAGGAACAACTTAGCAGCAGATGCTGAAGTCAAAAACATGCACAGAGAGAAATCCTGAAGGCTCATGGCAAAGCTAGAGTTATGAGGAAACAGAATAAGCATAAGGTATGAAGGGGCAGAAAGGAGTTTTGCTTGGTTGAAGGAGAGAATAAGTCACTAGGCATTCCTACATACTGTTCTTTCTGACTCCTTATCCTCCCTCATTCCTAACAACATTTTGGTTTTCATTTAATTATTTCCCTGCCCCAAAGCAGACCAGAAGGGTGAACCTAATGTCCCTGCCACAGTGACAGGTTCAGGCCTAGGCCAAATAGAATGTGGCATCCCTATGGTCACAGGGATTGGTTCAGAAATGAGACTGTGACCCGGAACAGATGCAAGGGGAATGGTTTCTGACAGCTTCCAGAAAAGGAGTTTTCTTATTCTTAGGAGAGAATTTATGGAAGAGATGTTTTTCTTCCTCTGGATGCTGGGTGTACTGATGTGACACCTGCAATTGCTACACACATTCTGCCACCATGAGGGAAGCCAGCCTGAGGGTGAAACCAATATACAGAGGCCAGCCCAGCTGAGGGAATCACAGAGAAATGGAGACAGAGTGACCACAGAGTAACCCGCCTCGACGCCTGTCCAGTTAAGTGAGCTACCCAGCTCATTACTGCTTAAGAAATTTGAGTTGGGCTGTTACTTGCAGCTCAAAGCATCCTAAGTGATAAACTCAAACTCATTCTTCAGGTCTCAGCTTATAGGCAACTTCCTCTATGTCCTGCATGTTTGGGAGGGAGGTGCACCCTTCCTATGGGCTCCCACTGTCACACTGTATTATGGCTGTATTGCCATGGTTGTTTTCTTCCATAACAATGAGCCCTGAGAAAGCAGGCTTATGTATCGTGTTTATGGCATCCCCAAGGTCAGGTACAGTGCCTGGTATGGATCTGTTGCCTGAATGAACAAACGAATCTAGTGGGACTAGCGGGAAGAATTGAGATGTGAACAAATCTAATCCCCCGACTGTCTCGTCAGAAAAGGTGTTCCCTCTGGCTTCTCCTTCTCTCTTATTTACCCTTTGTCCTGTAAAGATTCTCATCTGGATTAAAACTAATTTATTTTCAGGTTCTCTACTTCCATACATTACTGACACATTCACTCTGTTCAAACTTGCCAGATCACTTGCTAACCTGAGGCCTCTCACTTTTCTGCGGCACTAGGTTAAAACCCCACAGATGGCTCTGGGTCAGAATCTCTTCTGTCCTCAGCGCTCTCATTTTCCTACTTGTGCCTAAGGGTCATATTTTCATCTCGGAATCTCCCAGAACACTGAGGGCCTTGAATTACTGTCACTTACAGAGAGCTTACCAAGAGGTACACACAGGGATAAGCACTTGTGGTGGGCAGAATAACGGCCCCCCAAAGATGTTCATGCCCTAATCCTCAGAACCTGTGAATATGTTACCTTAGGTGGCAAAAGGGACTTTGCAGATGTGATTAAAGTTAAGGACTTTGAGATAGGGAGATTATCCTGGTTATCCATGTGGGCCCAATCTAATCACATGTATATTTAAAATTGCAGAGCCTTTCTCAGTTGCAGAGAACCAGAGAGTGAAGGCAGAAAAAGACTCGACCATTATTGCTGGCTCTGATGATGGGGGAAGGGGAGCTAAGGAATATGGGAAGCCTCCAGAAGCTGAGAATGGCAAGGAAATAGATTCTCACTAGGCCTCCAGAAGAAACACAGCCCTGACAATACCTTGACTTTAGCCTGGTGAAACCCCTTGTCAGACTTCTGATCTACAGAATTCTAAGATAACTAATTTGTGTTGTTTTAAGCCACTAAATTTGTGCTAATGTGTTATGACAGCAATAGGAAACTAATACAGTACTCCACATCCATTATCTCATTTAAGAGATAGGTATCATTACTCATTTCACAGATTAAAAAAACAATGTTCAGAGAGGTTTGGCAACCTGCCTAAGGTAGCATAGCTAACATGGAGAGGAAGCAGGATTTTAACTCAAAAACTTAGGCTCTTAAGTACTACCTGAGAACTGCATCAATGCTTCTTGAATGACTGTATTTGTCTACGGTATTTGCCCTCAAATCAATAACTCATCCAAAATACAGAAGTCAGGGGCCACGGTGAACAAATACGATACTTGTGATTCATTTTTACATGTTAAGATATAGCTAACAGGCAGGTGAGTTGGAGAAAGTATAGAAAGAAAGGTTAGACTAGGGTCTACAAAACTGCCCACAAAGTAACAATTGACAGAAAAGATAATAAATGGATCTGCAAGTTAGAACATGTGTTTGGGAACCTACGTTACTAGGCACAGAGTGTTTAAGAGGAATTTTTTTGTCTTTGATAAATAAGGCTGACTTGGGTGCAGCAGAGGTAGATACACGATCTATAATGATACTGAAGAATACAATGGCAGAAAATGTGCTTATGACATATCTGAATTAAAAGGTGGGTAAAAAGGAAGGGGAGGAAAGCTCAAACTTTTATGGAATTGAGAGGAGGGACTGTTTAGAGGTGGCTCCTAGAGAACAATACACCTCTTGTGTGTCTCCCTGAAGTCTTGGAAATGTTTCCACTTAGGGTGAGCCTTGTAAACCAGGGAACTGGAGGAAACAGGAAGTGCACAGGTAAAGAACCTGCAACAAAAGGTCCAAATCTCTCTTAAGTTCCAAATTACAACCTAGCCCTTGGTTCCTACTTAATTTTATTAAATATTGATTATAATTACTATTTATTATAAGTCCCTATAATTTGCTAGATAGCATGGTGTATGGGAGGAGGAGACAGCAGGGAGAAGTATTTTATCACTGATATTGCTTAGAATTGTATGCACAGGATGATGAGAAGAAGCAAAGCGATTTTCAGTTGGTTTTATTATTGCTTTTCAATTCTTTAAAACTGCAACAGCGGCCTCACCTTGGTATGCCACTGCTAGGTAGAATGCTAGATATTTATATACATGATCTCATTATCACTCCCTTTTACAGATAAGATGAAAGCTCAGAGATATTAAATAACTTGTCTAAGATCACACAAATTGTAAACACCAGAGCCCAGATGAGAAGCCAGGTCAATATGACTCCAAAATACTTCTTTGGCTGTGCTAGACTACTTCACATGCCACCCTTGCTCCCACCTGCATTAAAAAGAGATCTCACCACTACAATTACCTTAGAGAACAGTTTGGCAGTTTCTGACAAAAGTTTATATCTACCCTACGACTCAGCAATTTCATTCCTACGTATTTACTCAAGAGAAATGAAAGCATCTGTCCATATAAGAATATTCATAGCTGCTTTATTTCTAAAAGTCCAAAACTGGAAATAACCTAAATAGTCATCAGCAGGAGAATGGATAAACAAACTATAGTACAACCATCCAATGGAGTACTACTCAGCAATAAAAAGGGATGAACTACAGATACATACAATAAGTATGAAATTCAGTAATGTTATGCTAAGTGAAAGAAGCCAGACACAAAAGAATTTATACTATATAATTCCATTTACACTAAGTACCAAACCAAACCTGTTGCTGTTGAGTCGATTTCGACTCATAGCGATCCTATCAGACAGAGAAGAACTGCCCGATAGGGTTTCCAAGGAGCAGCTGGTGGATTCAAACTGCCAACCTTTTGGTTAGCAGGCCAGCTCTTAATCACTTTGCCACCAGGGCTCCTTACAAGAACAGGCAAAACTAATCAATGGAGACAGAAGCTACAAATTGGTAGCTATGGGGTATTTACTGGATTGTAGGATTGGCTGGAAAAGGGTGCCATGAGAACTTTCTGGGGTGATGGAAGTATTTTATATCCTGTTTTGGGTGGTAGTTACGCAATTGTCAAAACTTATCTAACTCAACACTTGAGATGTGTGCATTTTATTTTATGTAAATTATACTTCAATAAAGAAAGAAAGAAACAACATACAAAAATCAGTTGGATTCCTCTACACTAACAAAGAGAACTCCAAAAAGGAAATCGGGAAAACAATACCATTTACAATCGCCCTCCACAAAAGACAAAATACTTAAGAATAAATCTAACCAGGGACGTAAAAGACTTACACAAAGAAAACTACAAAACACTACTGCAAGAAACCAGAAGAGACCTACATAAATGGAAAAACATACCATGCTCATGGACAGGAAGACTTAGCAACATGAAAATGTCAATACTACCAAAAGTGATCTATAGATATAATGTAATCCAGATCCAAATTCCAACAACATTCTTTAAGGAAATGGAAAAATTATTTCCAACTTTATATGGAAAGGAAAGAGGCCCCAGATAAATACAGCATTAATGAGGAAGAAAAACAAAGTAAGAGGACTCACACTTCCCAAACTCAGAACCTACAATACAGCTATGATAGTCAAAACAGCCTGGTACTGATACAACAACAGACATATAGACCAATGCGACAGACTTGAGAACCCAGAAGTAACTCCATCTACCTGTGGACAACTGATCTTTGACAAAGGGTTGAAATTCTATTAGTCCAAAGGACTAACAGCCCACATGAACCACAGCCTCCACTAGACCGAGACCAGAAGAACTAGATGGTGCCCAGCTACAACTACCTACTGCTCTGATCAGGAACACAATAGAAGGTCCCAGTTAGAGTGGGAGAAAAATGTAGAACAAAGTCCAAACTGATAAAAAAGACCAGACTTACTGGTCTGACTGACTACCAAGACTATAGTCCTAAGACACCCTTCTAGTGCGGAACTGAAGCCATTCCCGGAGATCACCTTTCAGCCAAATAATAGACAGGCCTATAAACTAAACAATACACCCCTGAGGAAGGTACTCCTTAGAACAGTCAACTATATGAGAACTCATAGGGCAACATTTGCCCAAAAGCAAAGATGAGAAGGCAGGAAGGGGCAGGGAAACTGGATGAACAGAAACGGGGAACTCAGGGTAGAAATGGGGAGAGTGTTGACATATTGTGGGGATTGCAACAAATGTCACGGGACAATTTGTGTATGAACTATTGAATGGGAAACTAATTTACTATGTAAACTTTCACCTAAAGCACAATAAAACGTTTTTAAAAAAGTTAATTAAAAAAGAAAGAAAGAAAAAATATCTTAATAATAGCAATAAACCAAACCTACTGTCGTCAAGTCGATTCCAACTTATAGCAACCCTATAGTACAGGGTAGAACTGCCCCATAGGGTTTCCAAGGCTGTAATCTTTATGGAAGCAGATGGAAGCAGACTGCCACATCTTCCTCCCGTGGAGCAGCTGGTGGGTTCGAACAGTCAACCTTTTGATTAATAGCCAAGTGCTTAACTACTGCACCACCAGGGCTCAATAATAACGATAGAAGTAGCTAATATATATTGAACACTATCTCACCATGTGCCAGGGACAATACTGTGCCCCTTACATATGCTTTTAGTTAATCTTTACAACTACCTTAAGATGGAAATGCGATTATTATCCCCATTTTTCAGAAGATGAAACTGAGGGCAAAAGGTTAATGCACCTAAGGTCCCATACTGAGTTAATAACAATGGAGCTAGAATATGGACCTATGTTTGACAGATTCCAGAGCTTGATTCTTAACCATGATGTCACACTGCCTTTTTTCAGTCCATACTGTCTCTCTTAAAAGTCAAACTTCTGCTATGTGCCAGCACTGTACTGGGCTCAGGGAGACACATCTGCTGTCCTCAAAAAGCTGATATGTGGTTTTGTAGCCTGCTTTTCGCCTGTCTTCTCCAAAATTATAACATTAGTTTCCCCTCATGTTATTAAGACCTCCTTATAAGCACCACTTCAAATGGCTATAGAATATTCCTCCAAGGGATAAACCATATTTATTTACCTTTCCCTTAGGGCTGAATGGAAACCCTGCTGGTGTAGTGGTTAAGAGCTACAGCTGCTAACCAAAAGGTCGGCAGTCCGAATCCACAGGCACTCTTTGGAAACTCTATGGGGGCAGTTCTACCCTGTCCTATAGGGTCACTATGAGACAGAATAGACTCGACAGCAATGGGTTTGGTTTTTGGTTTTAGCATTGCACATTTACATTAGTTCCAATTTGGATGAGTCAGTGTATTTAAAAAGTCCAGTGGGAAAAGAACATTGACAGGCGACTGGGCAGCCCAGACTAGGCACAATGCCACGTGGTTTTCTGTTTGCTGTTTCTTGGTTTGTTTTGCATTTGACTGGAAATATACCAACTCTGTGTTGTAGCCCGAGGTATAGCTCATGCTGCTCAGGAGCTCTGATGAGCAGTTATGGTGTGAAAAGTATTTTAAAATGGGACACATTATTAATAAATACAATTTAGTAGACAGCAATCTATTAAAACGTAAGGTCTATAAGGGGAAACATTCAGTCAGAATGCTCCTTAGAAGCAAGGATGGTGAGAATTCATCTCACGTACTGTGGACATGTTATCAGGAGGGACCAGTTCCTGGAGAAGGACATCATGCTTGGTAAAGGGTCAACAAAAAAGAGGAAGACCCTCAATGAGATGGGCTGGCACAGTGGCTGCAACAATAAGATCAAGCTTAACAAGGATTGTGAGGATGGCACAGGACCAGTCAGTGTTTCGTTCTGTTGTACACAGGGTCGCTATGAGTCAGAACCGACTTGCCGGCTCCTAACAACACAACAACAACAGGCGAAAGGTAAAGTCATTCTTTCCAGGGGAAAAAGCTGCAACCCACTGCATAAGAGAATAAAAGAGCCTAGGAAGTCTGCAAATAAACATGTGTCCTGGTATAACCACAAGAACTGGAGATTTTTTTGTCCAAATTTATTTTTACAAGAGGAAACTGAGGATCTGAGAGGCTAGTTAGTGGGAGGCAGAACTGTAAATTGAAGGAGCCGTCTGGGTTCATCTCTGTCTTGGCCTCTTTCTAGCTATACGGGCAGTCACTTATAATTTCCAGGGCCTCAGATTTTTCATTTATGAAATGAAATTCATAATATGATAATATAATATATAATAATATAGTATAATATATAATAACAATATGATAATAATGCCAATTTGACAAGACTGCTGTGAAGATCAAATAATGTAATATAGGTAAGGTACCTAGCACACCTTGGTAAATGCTGGTTCCCATCCCTGGAACTAATTCTCAGTTGTCGTCTCTCACCAACCTATGTGTGTTCCTTCCAGATCCTGCTATCAAAGACCCTTCCACAATGGTGAGGATACTCACAACGGGTACAACCCTTGAAAAACTGGATTCCTTCCTATTTATCTACTTTTCCAGAAAGGCTATTTCTGTAGCTATTAAATTGCTACTCCAAGCCCTGACCAAACAGACAGCTCATTAAGAATTTATTCAACACCCAATATGTAAATGGTACCGAGAAAGGGAATAAACAGGATAAACATAGATAGGTCCATGTTTATGGCAACATGGAACCAAGTTCTACCATAATAAAGGAGAGAGGTACCAAACAAACCCAGAAAAAGAGAGGACATCTGCCTTACGAACAAAGCACTCTCTGGCTTGGAGACAAAGCTTGTGGTTCAGTTTTCATAACTACACGTAAGGACCCTATCTTAATTGCAATCCAGTGAGATTCATCATACATATGTTTAACTGACCTGCTGACTTCAGACCTAAACCTTTGTATAATGGGCCTAAAGGTCAATGACAAAGAGCATGAGAGCTACAACTGTTCAGTGATGCATTAACAAGAAATGACAACTAGGAAAGATAGGAGGCAGATGGCTATGCGTTTCTCTACAACTTAAACAAGAGCATGAACACGAGTCTGGTCAAGCAAGATTTGGATTAAAATCTAACAAACATTAATTGATCACCTCCTACATGCTAAAGTAGGTGCTAAGCTTTTACTTATAACAATTTATTTAAGCTTCACAATACATGTATCAATTAGCATGTTGCTATGGATTGAATTATGTCCCCCAAAAATATGCGTGGTAAATCCTATCCTCTATGCTGTGGTTATAATCCCATTTGGGAATGGGTTGTATTTGTTATGTTAATGAGACAGGATTAGTGTAGGGTGTACCTTGAGTCACTCTTTTTTGAGATATAAAAGAGATTAAAGGAAAGCTAGCAAGCAGAGACAGGGAAAGAGAGATGCCAAGCCACATGAAGACTGTCCAGGAGCAGAATCTCAGAAGACACAAGGACCTTCCTTCAGAGCTGACAGAGACAGAAAGCCTTCCCCTAGAGCTGGCGCTCTGAATTCAGGCTCCTAAACTACGAGAAAATACATTTCTGTTTGTTAAAGCCATCTACTTGTGGTATTTCTGTTATAGCAGCACTAGATAACTAAGACATATGTATTAAGGTTAATTAAGGATAATATTATAATAGAATGGAATAAGTCCTGCAGGTAAACAAAAACCCTTTAGAAGTCTTCACTCATTCTCCATTCACTTAATGATTTGATAGTTATCTTAAAAGCAGATAGTTTTACTGTCCAGACGTCTTCGTAAATTTTATCTTTTGTTCCTTTTTTAAGCTAGTTCAGTGGTTTTTCAAACTTCGGTGTACCTAAGAATTGCTATATGGGGCAGTAATAGTACTAATAGCTAAAACTTAGCTTACTATGTGCCAGGCCCTGTTCTAAACTCTTCGAATAATTACCCTTGAAAATAGATTAAATTGCTCATAAAGTACAATAAATGTTGTTTCACGCGTACAAGCTCTGTTTCCTTGAGCAAATTCTTTAATCTCTCTGTGCCTCGGTTCTACATCTGTAAAAAAGGAGATAATAATTATATATAACCTCATAAGGTTATTGTGGAAATAAGTCAATATTTGTAAAGCATTTCAAGCAGTCACTTTGACAGCTGAGTGGCAGGATTAGAAATCAAATCCAAATGTGTTCCTTCCATTGCGCCATGATAACTTAAGACTTCTGGCATAGCCTGATGTGAACTATGACTGTTGGGGAAAGAAAAATTCTCCTAGAAGTCATGAAAAAAAGCTATATTAAATATATTTTGACTTCTATCTGTTTTAGCCAAAATTCCAAGTATTAATAAGTATGGTGGGGCCAGTCAACATCTATTATTCATATTAGGAAGCTTTTCCTTATACTGAGCCTATGTTTGCTGTCTATCGCTGCAAGCTCTCTTTATTCATTCAATCTTTTAACAATTACTTGAGCACCTACTATTTGCTAGGCACTCCTCTATGCAAAGGCTATTGCGGTCATAAGACAGTCAGAGAACTCTAGTGGTGGTAGTGGGGAAATAAACATATGAATCAGTAACATGAGTTCAGATAGTGATTACAAAATGCTATGAAGAAAGTAAAACACGGTGGTGGGAGAAAGAAGCACCTGAGGTGGAGGGATATACTTTAGGTATTAAAAAAAAGCAAACAAACCCATTGCCATCGAGTTAGTTCCCACTCATAGCGACCCTACAGGACAGAGTAGAATTGCACTGTAGGGTTTCCAAGGAGTGGCTGGTGGATTTGAACTGCCAACCTTTGGTTAGGAGACAAGCTCTTAACCACTGCGCCACCAGGGCTCCACTTTAGGTATACTGTTTAGGAAAAGTCTCTCTGTGGAAGTGATATCTGAGGTGAAATTTGAGTGCTGAGAAGGAGCAAGTTATACAAAGATCTGAGAGAAAAGCATTCCAGGCATAGGGAAGAACAAACTCAAAGGTGGGAATAGGCTTGGTATGCTGAAGAAACAGAATGACAGTCAATGTGGCTAAAGCATAGTGATGAAGGGGACAGAGTAGGGCAAGAGGAGATCAGGGAGGTAAGCAGAGGCCAGGAACTGTGTTAGTACTCTTTACCGTTACAGTCATCTCCCAGTGTCTAGAATATTCCTGGAATATAGTAGGCACTTAATATTTGTGAACTCAGGGCATGAGCTCACACCATCATCTAAAGCAGAGGTTGGCTAATTTTTTCTGGAAAAGGGACAGATAGTAAATGTTTTAGGTTTTGCAAGCCATATAGTCTCTGTCACAACTACTCAATTCTGCTGTTGAAGCATGAAAGCAGCCACAGACAATACACATAAACGAATGAGTGTGGTTGTGTTCCAATAAAACTTTATTAAAAAGAGGTACATACGAGACAAGCAAATATATAGAAAACAATGATTGTTAGTGGTTATCAGGGGTGGGAGGGAGAGGGAAAGAGGAGTTTTTGCTTAGGGAGCATTGAGTTTATGTTAATGGTGGTGGAATAACTCAGAAAAGGATAGTGATAATGGCTGTACAATATTAAGAATATAATCAATATCACGGAATTTTACAAGTAGAAATTATTGAATGGGCTAATATTTGGTATATCTATTTTCACCACAATAAAAAACAAAAACAAAAACAGAATGATTGCCTAGGGTACACTGAGCTTCTATTAAGGGTGATGAAAAAAATTGGAAATGAATAATGGTGATGGCTGATGAACACAATGTCACTTAATTGTACATGTAAAAAATTGTTAAAATGACCTAAATATATATAATACTTCAACAACTTAACAACAAAAAGACAAACAACCCAATCATAAAATGGACAAAAGATTTGAATAGACATTTCACAAGAAGACAGTCAAATGGCCACCAAACACATGAAAAGATGCTCAATGTCATCAGTCATCAGGGAGATGCAAATCAAAACCATAATGAGACACCATTTCACTCCCACAAGGATGGCTAAGGAGTCCTGGTGGTGCAGTGGTTAAGCGCTAGGCTGCTAACCAAAAGGTTAGTGGTTCGAACCCACCAGCCGCTCTGCGGGAGACAGATGTGGCAGTCGGCTTCCGTAAAGATTACAGCCTTGGAAACCCTACGAGGCAGTTCTACTCTGTCCTATAGGGTTGCTATGAGTTGGAACTGACTCGACAATGGGTTTGGTTTTAGGATTGCTAAGACTAACAAAATAAAACAAAGCAAAACAGAAAACAACAAATGTTGGCAAGGATGAGGGGAAACTGGAACCTTAACCATTGCTGGGAATACCAAATGGTACAGCCGTTGTAGAAAATAGTGTAGCAGTTCCTCAAAAAACTAAAACTAGAACTACCATATGACCCAGCAATTCCACTCCTAGGTATATACCCAAAAGACTTGAAAGCAGATATTCAAACAGATACTTGTACAACAATGCTCACTGCAGCACTATTCACAATAGCCAAAAGGTGGGAACACCCTAAATACCTATCAATGCATGAATGGATAAACAAAATGTGGTACATACATACAATGGAACACTACTTAGCCAGTAAGAGAAATGAAGTCTTGAAACATGCTACAATACGGATGGAGCTTGAAGGCATTATGCTGAAGGAAATAAGTCAATCACAAAACAGCAAATATTGTATGACCTCACTTACATAAAAAGACAAAAAGCAGGTAAATGTATAGAGACTGAAGTTTCTTAGTGGTTACCAGGGGCAGAAGGGAAGGGGAAAGGGGGGTTATTGCTTATGGAGTACTGAGTTTTGGTTTATGGTGATGGAAAAATTGCATTGATTAAAGACTACGGTTGCACAGATGATTAATGTAATTGCTGTCAATAAGTTGTACCCCTGTAAAAAGTCAAATTGGCAAAAGTTGTGTGATAGATAGATTTACAACAGTGGAAAAAAAAAAAAGAATAACTGCTCAGGCTGCTTATGTATAACGAAACACCTCATGGGATTTGGCTCCTTGGTTTGGAGGCTTAGGGTCATGGTTTCATAGGACATTCCAGTTAACTGGCCTAATAACGTGTTTAGTGCTTCTGTTCTACCTTCTAGTTTGTTGTGTAGTACCTGGGGTCTTAAAAGCTTGTAAGTGGCCATCCAAGGCGTGACAATTGGTCTCTACTCACCTAGAGCAACAGAGGAAGCAGAGTCAGGAATAGGAGAAAGAAATGGAATGTGTGCCTAACCGCCTCCATGAACAACTGCCTTCTTTGCTATTAGACCAGAAGAACTGGATGGTACCCAGCTACCACTACAGAACATTTTGATCAAAGATTCTATAGAAGAATCTTGATCAAAAGGGGGAAAATGTAGAACAGAATTTAAAATTCTCATGGACTCCAGACTTTCTGGAGCCATGGAGGCCGGACAAACCCCTGAAACTATTTCCCTAAAAGAATCTTGAAAACTTAAACCAAAAATATCTCCTGGTTTAAGTCTTCTTAAAACCAAACAATAATTTAGCTTAACTAGTAAAGAATGTTTGCCCTGAGCATTATGCTCTTTTAAGATCTATCTATATGGGATCAAACTGACAACAGCAACTTGAAAGATAAGACAGGAAACTTAGGGGGCAGTGAGTTTATGTTAAACAGAGAGGGATAACTCAGAAAAGGAGATTGAGAATGTCAATTCATCTAGTTGAGGGTCTTCCTCTTTTTTGCTGACCCTCTACTTTACTAAGCATGATGTCCTTCTCCAGGGACTGATTCCTCCTGATAACATGTCCAAAATGTGTGAGATGTACTCTCACAATCCTTGCTTCCAAGGAGCACTCTGGTCGTACTTCTTCCAAGACAGATTTGTTTGTTCTTTTGGCAGTCCATGGTATATTCAATATTCTTCTCCAACACCACAGTTCAAAGGCGTCAATTCTTGTGCACATGAGGCGATTGAAAACACCATGGCTTGAGTCAGGTGCACCTTTGTCCTCAAGGTGACATCTTTGCTTTTCAATACTTTAAAGAGGTCTTTTGCAGCAGATTTCTCCAATGCAATGTGTTTTTTGATTTCTTGACTGCTGCTTCTGTGGGTGTTGATTGTGAATTCAAGTAAAACAAAATCCTTGACAACTTCAATCTTTTCTCCATTTATCATGATGTTGCTTATTGGTCCAGTTGTGAGGATTTTTGTTTTCTTTATGTT
>NW_004443984.1:2535972-2561825 GCF_000243295.1 Trichechus manatus latirostris
GTAAGTGCTTCAAGTCCTCTTTACTTTCAGCAAGCAAGGTTGTGTCATCTGCATATCACAAGTTGTTAATGAGTCTTCCTCTAATCCCGATGCCCCGTTCTTCTTCATACAGTCCAGCTTCTCGGATTATTTGCTCAGCATACAGGTTGAATAGGTATAGTGAAAGGATACAAGCCTGACGCATACCTTTCCTGACTTTAAACCATGCAGTATCCCCTTGTTGTCTGAACGACTGCCTCTTGATCTATGTACAGGTTCTTCATGAGTATAATTAAGTGTTCTGGAATTCCCATTCTTCGCAATGTTATCCATAATTTGTTACGATGCACACAGTTGAATGCCTTTGCACAGTCAATAGAACACAGGTAAACATCCTTCTGGTATTCTCTGCTTTCAGCCAGGATCCATCTGACATCAGCAATGATATCCCTGGTTCCATGTCCTCTTCTGAATCCGGCTTGAATTTCTCGCAGTTACCTGTCGATATACTGCTGCAGCTGCTTTTGAATAATCTTCAAAAGATAATTTTCACTGGCTAATTCTTTTCAGAAGTAGACTGCTGGGTCCTTTTTCCTAGTCTAGAAGCTCAGCTGAAACCTGTGCGCCATGGGTGACCCTGCTGGCATCTGAATATCAGTGGCATAGCTTCCAGCATCACAGCAACACTCAAGCCCCCACAGTTACGACAAACTGACAGACACATGAGGGTTTTGTTTTACAGACCTGCTTATCTTTCACTGAAGGGTGAACTTCAAGAGTGGTTTCAGTTCTGCATTTAAAGGGTGTCTGGGGGTCCTCCTACTTTTCTTGTGGGAATGTAAAATGGTGCAGCTGCTTTGGAAAACAGCCTGGCAGTTCCTCAAAAAATTAAGTATGTTACCATGTTGTTGTTAGGTGCTGTAGAGTCGATTTCAACTCAAAGCGACCCTATGTGACAGAGTAGAACTAGCGTTTTCTAGGCTGTAATTTTTACGGGAGAAGAATGCTAGACTGTCTTTCTCCTGTGGAGTCGCTGGGTGGATTCAAACTGCCCATGTTTTTTTTGGTTAGCAACCGATTGCTTAACCATTGTGCCACCAGGACTCCATATTTACCATAAAAAAAAAAAAACAAACCTATTGCCAACAAGTCGATTTTGATTCATAGAGACCCCACAGGGCAGAGTAGAACTGCTCCATCGGGTTTCCAACGAGCACCTGGTGGATTTGAACTGCCGACCTTTTGGTTAGCAGCCAAACTCTTAACCACTACACCACCAGGTTTTCCACTCCTTTTCAGTATACATCTAGGAGTGGAATTGCTGAGTCATGTGGTATAGTTACCATATAACCCAGCAATTCCACTCCTAGATATATACTAAAAAGGAGTGGAAACATACATCTACACAAAAACATGTATATGAATGTTCACAGAAGCATTATTCATAACAGCCAAAAAGTAGATGTCCATCAACTGATGAATGGATAAATAAACTGTGGTACATTCATATGATGGAATATTATTTAGCTATAAAAAGTAATGGAGTACTGATTCATGCTACAACATGAGTCAACCTTGAAAACATCACATTACGTGAAAGAAGTCAGACACAAAAATCATATTGTATGATTCCATTTATATGAAATATTTAGAATAGGCAAATCCACAGAGACAGAAACTATATGGATTACACTTCAACATAAAGAAAACAAAAATCCTTACAACTACACCAATATGCAACATCATGATAAACGGAGAAAAGACTGAAGTTGTCAAGGATTTCGTTTTACTTGGATCCATAGTCAACACCCATGGAAGCAGCAGTCAAGAAGTCAAACGACACATTTTTGCATTGGGGAAATCTGCTGCAAAAGACCTCTTTAAAGTGTTAAAAAGCAAAGATGTCACTTTGAAGACTAAGGTGTGCCCGACCCAGGCCATGGTATTTTCAATCGCTTCATATGCATGTGAAAGCTGGACAATGAATAAGGAAGAACGCAGAAGAATTGATGCCTCCAAATTATGGTGCTGGAGAAGAATATTGAATATACCACGGACTGCCAGAAGAACGAACAAATCTGTCTTGGAGGAAGTGCACCCAGAATACTCCTTAGAAGTGAGGATGACATATTTTGGACATGTTATCAGGAGGAATCAGTCCCTGGAGAAGGACATCATGCTTGATAAAGTAGAGAGTCAGCGGAAAAAAAAGATCCTCAAGGAGATGGACTGACACACTGGCTGCAATAATGGGTTAAAGCATAATACGATCATGAGGATGGAGCAGGACTGGGCAGTATTTCGTTCTGTTATACACAGGTCTCTATGAGCCAGAACCGACTCAACAGCACCTAACAACAACAATAACAAAAGGCAGGGAGGAGGTGGGAATGACAGCTAATGAGTACAGGGTTTCTTCTTGTGGTGATGAAAATGTTTTGAAATTAGATAACGGTGATGGCTTTTTAACTTTGGGAATATACTAAAAATCACTGAGTTGTACATACAGGTGGCAGGCTAGATTTGGTTCACAGGCTGTAGGTTTGCTGACCCTTGCTCTAAAGAACAGCCCTTGAAATCTCTGACAAAGTCAGATCTCCCCTCCATCTTTTTCTTTGAGTATGGATGTTCAATGAACTTGGTATCTAGTTGATAAAAATTCTAATCAGCCAATATTTTACCTTCTTCTCTAAAATGATACTGTAAAACATTCTGACCATTCGTTGTTAGAATCAGGCTACACTATGTCTGTGCAACTGCCCTGGTCTACCAACTCTATTCAAAAAAGAAATCAATCTAGTTTAACATGACTTGTTTTCAGTGAATTTATGCTCGAATTATACAAGAAACAAAATGAAAAAAAAAAAAAAATCTATCAGGCCAGATTGTGAAGGTGAGATATATAATGTTTGTAACTTTTTAAAGATACTATTAAGAAAAATAATAAGGCACGAAAATAAATCTACTAAGCCAAGAACTATTCATTAAGCCTTTTTAAAAAGAAGACATATGGATGAGGTAGAAAGAATATGAACTCTGGAGCCAGACAGGCCTGATATGAATCTTATTAATCTTATTTCCACTGCTTTTGTGACCTTAGAAATGCTCAGTTTTACTCTCCTTATCTGTGAGTTTCCTTTCCTCCTCCTCGCCTTACCACATGTCTAGCACTGTGCCAAGAAATCCTACAAGTTAACTAAATCGGATAGATCAAAGTGTGATCTGAACTTTAAGGGAGACTTGGAAGACTGGTGATGTAACCAGAAATGAAAGCAAGTGCCCTCTCAAAAAGTACGGATTGTAGGCCATGAGCGGATATGCCCCTATCATTTTTCATGTATTTCTTTACTTTCTGGCACGAGATGTTATAGGCTCATCTTGTACTTTCCCCATCCCAGCCCTGGAACCAGTCATTTCTCCAAGGGCCCCTGGCTCTTTTTAGTGGGGAATGGTACTTAGAAACCTGTAACTCATTGCTTCTGAGGTGTCACTGCTCACATGCTCAGAGCTGGAAATAATATATATTTGTATATATGTGTATTTTTTAAATCATAATTTGTACTAATACCTCTAATTCTAATCCAATATCTCAGAGTTCTTATTTGACTTTTCCTACTCCATACTTGAATCTCCCTTCTCCCACAGCGAGAACTATGGCTCCCAACAACATTCATATTTATTTACTCAATCGCTCAATTCTACAACACACATGAAATAGTTATAGAATTGCTACAGCAATATCACTATAAATGAAAAATCTGCTAAGTAGAGTTCAAGATTTCCTTGCAGTTAATTTTGCCTTTACACTGAGAATACATGTAGTCAAAGAACCAGCTAAAAAATTATTTGGATTAGATATCATCCCTTCCTCATCCTTGCTGATTTAATTTTACTTTTTATTATGAAAAAGCCTTAACATGGGTCTAAAATACTCTACAAAAAAGTAGTCAGAGAAGGGTTACTCCCCTTCTTCTATCTATCCACCATACACCTCCTACCCCCTAAAAAAAAAAACAACAAAATAAAAGAAACCCATTGCCATGGAGTCAATTCCAACTCATAGCGACCCTACAGAGGAGAGTAGAACTTCTCCCAAAGGGTTTCCAAGGAGCAGCTGGTAGATTTGAACTGCTGACCTTTTGGTTAGTAGCTGAGCTCTTAACCACTATGCCACCAGGGCTCCTCCTGCCCCCTAAACTAAAAAAACAAAAAACTAAACCTGTAGCCGTTGAGTCAATTCCAACTCATGGTGACCCTAAAGGACAGAGCAGAACTGCCTCTGAGGGTTTCCAAGGAGTGCCTGGTAGACTCGAACTGCCGACCTTTTGGTTAGCAGCCATAGCTCTTAACCACTACACCACCTGGGTTTCCTCCTACTGCCTAGAGGTGATCAATTTCATTAGTTTCTGTTATCCTTCCTATGCTTATGTTTGCGAAAATACATAGGTACATATATAAATTCTTAACCACCCCTTGTTATACCAAAATTGGCAAAAATTATATTAAAATGGCTCTTAAAACATATAGAAAAGATATTCAACTTTACTCATAAGAGAAATGTAACTTAAAACTATATTGAAATACCACTTTTCACCTATCAGAATGGTAAAAATTTCAAAAGCTTCACCACACAGTCTATCAGTGAGCTGGAGAAACAGGCACTCTCATACTTTGCTAGTGGAAAGGCAAAATGGTGCAACCCCCATGAAGGGAAATTTGGCAATATCTAAGAAAACCACATATACATTTACCCTTTGACCAGCACGCCCAGTTCTAGGATTTTACCCTGAATATACATCTCCAGCCATACTAAAATACATTTTACAAGGTTATTCATTATGGTTTTATTTGTAATTACAAACTATTAGAAACAACTCTAAGGGTTCATACACAGACAATTTATAGAATAAATCTTGGTACATCTACATAAGAGTACTGTGCAACTGTAAAAAATAAGGAAGAACTCCATGAACTGGTTTGAAGTGATTCACAAGATATACTGGTAAATCAAAAAAGCAAAGTACAACAGAATATATATATGTATCACGTCTCAATGTGTCTTCATCCTCAACAAGATCTTCAGGCCCGGTCAGCAAATCTTTCTACTCTCTCTTTATATGCTACTTCATGTCTTTACTTGCTTCTCTATCAGCTTAAAATCCATGATTCATCACTTCAATCACTCTCTTGCAACATTCATCTGACTGAATGCCAACTCTGGACGATCACTTTGCTTTCCTGTATCTTCAACTTCTCCATCAATTCTTCCTCCTTAGGATTAAACATGCTCAAATTTCTCCAACCTAAAAAAGTCTTTTCTTTTCCCCGCTTTTTTTTGTTGTTGTTGTTGTTGTGCTTTAGATCAAGGTTTACAGAGGAAATTAGTTTCTCATAAAACAATTAATACACATATTGTTTTGTGACACTGGTTGCCAACCCTGTGACGTGTCAACACTCTTCCCTTCCTGACCTTAAAAAAGTCTTCTCTTGATGCTATATCCGTTACTCTTTCCCTTCATAGCCAGACTGAAAGAGTAGTCTATGCTCTATATTTTCACTTTCTCACTTCCTAATAATTCCTCAACCCACTTCTATCTATCTATACCACACTGCACAGAAATGGCTCTTGCCAAGGTTATCATCATAACTTTCTTGCCCTAAATCAATGGACACTTCTCAGTCCTTATCTTACTTGACCCTGCACAGTACTTTTCTTTTTTATTGTTGTAGTTAAATGAAGTTTACATTTCAAGTTAGTCTCCCATACAAAATTTTATCCATAGTTATGTGACCCTAATTGCTCACCCCATTCTGCAACAGCACACTCCTCCTCTCAGCCCCTGATTCCCCATGACCATTCAACCAGCTCCTAACCCTCTCTGCCTTCCCATCTCACCTCTGGACAGAAGCTGCCCCTTTGGTCTCTTGCACCTACTTGACTAAGAGGCACACTCTTCACGAGTTATCACTTTATGTCCCACAGTCCAGTCCAATCCCTGTCTGAAGAGTTGGCCTCGGAAATTGTTTTAGTTCTGGACTGATAGAGAGTCCAGGGGTCATGCTTTCTGGGGTTCCTCCAGTCTCAGTCAGACCATTAAGTCTGGCCTTCTTACTAGAATTTGAGTTCTGCACCCCCATCTTTCTGTTGCTCCATCAGGGACTCTCTGTTCTGTTCTCTGTCAGGACAGTCGTTGTTGGTAGCCAGGCACCATCTAGCTCTTCTGGTCTCAGGCTGATGAAGTCTCTCGTTTAGGTGGCTCATTCTGTCTCCTGTGTCTTTGGTGTTCTTCGTTCTCCTTTACTCCAGGTGGTTGGGACCAATTGATGCATCTTAGATGGCCGCTTGCAAGCTTTTAAGACCCCAGACACCACCCACCAAAGTAGGATGCAGAACATTTTCTTAATAAGCTTTGTTATGCCAGTTGACCTAGATGTCCCCTGAAAGCATGGTCCCCAGACCCCTACCCTTACTACTCTGTCTCTCAAAGTATTTGATTGTATTCAGGAAACGTCTTAGCTTTGGTTTAGTCCAGTTGGACCCTGCACAGTATTTGAGAGTGCTATCCACTTCCTCCTCAATGAACTCTTTCTTCTTCTGGGTTCTGTAACATCACCCCCTCTGTTTTCCTTCCTAGCCTCTGAGCGCTCTTCCTTGGTACCCTGTTGCATATTCTTCCTCCACCTGGCCCTTAAATGGTGATCTTCTTTGTGGCTCTAAGCTAGACTTTCTTCTCACTCTACACGCTCCTCAATCACAACTCACTTTCCTGGCTTCAATCTATATGCTATTCACTACTCCCAAATTGACATCTCTAGTCTGTATCTCTATCCTAGGCTCAAACCCAAATATTCCAAGTACCTACCCAGACAGCTCTAGTTGAATAACCCATAGCCTGTAGATCCACAACATCCACAGCCAAACTCATCATCTTTCCCTCAAACCTATTCCTTACCCAGGGTTGCCTAACTCAGCACATTATACCACCATCTACTAAAAAAGCCAGAAACCTGACCTTCGTCTTGACCCATCTATTTTCCTAAGTTTCCACATTCAATCACTGAGTTGTGTTAATTCCACCTCTTAAATGTCTCTCAAATCCACTGACTTCTCTTCATCTAAATTACTACTACCTTAGTTCAGGCAACCCATCATCTCTTCCTAAATTACAGTCACAGTCTCTTAATTGGTCTGAGCTACTTCCAGTTTAAACTCCAGCAATCTATTCATTTTGTAGGCATGAGCATTTTTTTTTTAAAAGCATAACTCTGATCATGTTGCTCCCATGCTAAAAAAACCATTAATGGCTCTCCATTGCCCTCAGGATAAAGTTCATAGTCTTCAACATCCCTTACAAGGTGCTTCATTATCAACACCCCACTCCCACTCATCTCACCAATCTCATCTGTCCTCCCTCTTCCACTGGTGTTCTTTGACTACTCTAATTTCTTGAAATAGTACCCATTACTCTCTCTTGCACTGCTCACATACTGTTCCCCCAGCCTGGGTCACTCTTCCTCTCTCTATTCTCCCCACTCCAATCTAGCTAGCTCCTCCTACCCATCTTTCAGGTGTCAACCTAGATTATATATCTCTCAGGAAGCTGAGCTGAGATTTCCTTAGCCCACCATGTTTCACTCATCTATACATTTCTCAGAATAATGATGGACACATGGGGAAAAAGAGACTGGGGTTGGAGAAAGAACATTTGTTAAGCATTATTTCTGATACGTGTTAAGGAGTGTGGTGGAAGTATAAATTGGTACAAATGGCATGAAAAACAATTTTGGTGATATTTATCAAAATCACAGATGCAAATACCTTCTGACCTACTAATTGCACTCCCAGGTATTTATCCTATAGATACACACCCACGTGTGCCAAATGATGTTACATACAAAAAAACTAGATGAAACCTACACATCCATCAGTAAGGGACAGTTTAAATAAATTATGGTACATTCACATAACGGAACACTCTAAAGCCATGAAAGAATTAGAAATTAGAATGATTTTTATGTATTGATATGGAAAAATTGTGAAGGGATATTTTTAAATTCAAAAAGTAAAGTACAAAATAGTAAATATGTTAAGCTAACATTTTTGAAAAAAGGTAAGAATTTAATACATAAAATTTTTCTGGAAGGACACTAAAAAGCTGATTACCTTAGTTGAAACCAGGGAAGTGAATTAGGCAGCTGGGGAAAAGAGTGGAAAGGATGCAACCTTTTAAACTTTTAAAAATTTAGAACCATATGAATGTTTACCTATTCAAAAATAAATAATAAAAAAGGAAAAGGTCTAACAGTCAGATGACAGGTTAAAGAAGAGTCATTCATGTCATGCATCCAAACCTCCAGATCAAAGAAGAGATGCCAGTAAAATCTTTGATTCAGCTACAATGAGCAGCTTTGGATCATAATTTAGTTTAAGGGGGCCGTGGGCAAGGGGGGGTGGTGTTTACCTTCACAGATGTGCCTGTGGGAAAAGTTGTTCCGTAAATGATACCGGTTAACCAAATTCTTTGAGAGTACCAAGGACAAAGGACAAAATTTCTAATATAAAAGGGATGGATGCAATGGGGCATAGGTACCTCTTGATTCAGATCTTCTTTAGGAAGAAAGAACTAGGAGCAAAATAATTAAAGACCTAAAGGTGGATGGATGAAAACTGATCATAGCAAACCAGAAGACAGCAACTTTCAGGAAATAAGCCTGAAAAATAAAAAAATCAGAAAAGAAAAAAAAAAGTAGATTTTCAGAGGCTTAGGGAAACAGTAGGACGAAGACACTGTAAAGAATAAGAAACAAAGTACTCCAAGTGAACTTGGATGCTTTTTAAGTAGGCAGCTCTGTGAGCACAAATTCTACCAATATGCAGGGAAGGGTAACAAGATACCAGATTGGATAAACTCTGAATTTTAAAGTGACCCAAAATGCAAATTAGAAAGTGAAAATCAAGCTAGATTATTGAGTTGGAAGGTACAGAATAGCATGTTAGAATAGGGATGAGGTTAAGAAAGCTAACCCTAATACAGGAAATAAAAAAAACCAGCCCTATGTCGTAAGAGTTCTCTTATTAGTTTCCTTTTGTATTTTTCAAAGTATACAAAGCAGTAAATTAGGAAAATATTCTTTGCCCAGATAACTGCTACTACAAGTCCTGGCCAAGGTGGCCTTTAGGGAAGTGCAAGTTGAAAGAGTTCACCTTAACATCATTTTATACTTGAGTTTCTGACTCTGAGAAACAATAGAAGAAATCCCGCTTTGTGTTTAAGAAAGTTCCCAAGTCTCTTCTGGACAAAGTTATCAAACCAGGAAGAGACGGTAGAGACAAGATTTGGGCTAGGTGGAGGCACACTGATAGAAGCAGCCCAGCCAGCCAGGGGTCACCATCTACTCAACATCCACTAGAGTAGGTTTCTTAACTTTGGCATTATTGACATTTGTTGTCCAATGCATTGTAGGATGTTTAGCAGCATCCCTGGCCTCTAGCTGCCAGTAGCACTCTCATAGTTCTGACAACCACAAATGTTTCCAGACGTTGCCAAAGGTCCCCTTGGCACCAGAGAGACATATTTTATGTCCCTGAAGGAAACGATATGCTCCACCCATCTAGAAGAAACTAAAAAATACACAGTAAAGTATAAATAATAAAATACATTATGTTTTGAAAGAATTTTTAGGGATATGGGAAAACAGTCATGATATAAAAGTATAAAAGGACTTACCAAACTGTCTATATGGTATGAACACAATTTTGTAAGGAAAAAAAATGATTATAAGCTTGGAAAAAACTGGAAGACTTAAGAATCATAATTGTTATTTACTGCGCTAGTTTATCATGAGCGAAGCACTGTGTCAAGTGCTTCACACAAATCTTCTCATTTAATCATCCCAGTGATCCTGAGTTATCGCTCCATTTTCAGATCAGGAAATCAGGGGCAACTTGCACAAGGTTATACAGCTAGTAAGTGGAGAAGATAAGTCCTGAAACTAAATTTGTCTAGCTCCAGTGCCCAGTCTCTTAACTAGCATTCTGCTTCGTAATACACAAAGGCAGTATATCAAATGTTAACAATGTCTATCTCTAGGTAGTAGAATTAAAAGTGATTTTGTTTTCTTCTCTGTTCAATATTTTCTACTATGATACTTATTGCTTCTATAGGCAGAAAAAAAAGTAAGTGAAAGCCATGAAGACTACTTGGTAACATGGAGAAAAGTATTATTATAAGCTAACTTGAAAAAAGATACAAAACTCAATGTAAAGTATGATTGTGTTGTTGTGCGCCACTGAGTCAACTCTGACTCATAGCGACTATATAGTACAGAGTAGAACCGCCCCATAGGGTTTCCTAGGCTGTAATCTTTATGGAAGGAGATTCCCACGTCTTTTCTCCCACGGAATCACTGGTAGGTTCTCGCCATTGACCTTTCAGTTAGCAGGTGAGCGCCTAACCATTGCATCACAGCGCCAGGGATCCTTAAAGTATATTACAATTATGTAAAAATATGCAGGAGATAAAAGGAAGTATACAAAATTTTAGTTGTATTAGGGAGGTGGGACTAAGAAGAGATTTTTTTCCCCTATCTTTTCCGTATTACTATTAGTTATATTTTGCAATGGATAAAAGTTTATAATTAAAAGAAAGCAATAACATCTATAATCTTACTACCTGAAAATAACTAGTTACATTTCAATACATTTCTTTCTAACCCTTTTCTAAGATCAATATGATCACTTACAAACACTAACCCAAAGGAATCAAAGAGAATTCTTACTCAACCTGCAGACAACACTAAGTTAGGTAGAATAGCTAATAGCTGGATTCAAAACATGATCTTGAGGAAGGAAAGGGAATGGAACTAACATTTATGGAGTATCTCTGTGTCAGATACAATGAAAAAGCTGAACTTATGGACTGAAGGTCTGGCCCTTCCAGGGACTGGTCAGGGCCATCCTGGACAACGTGTTTGGCCTTTCTGAACCTGTTTCCTTATACCTAGTACCTGTTTACCTCCCCACAGAATTGTTTTGAAGCTAAAAAGAGAAAGTATATATATGTGTGTATATATATTATACATCATATATATGTGTTTGTATATGTAGGTTATAATTTACTTACATATTCGCATATATACACACACACATATACACATATGCCTATATAAAGGTAAGAAACATTACTGTACAAGACAATAGTAAAAACCAAAAACCAAAAAAAAAAGTTGCAGCTGAGTCGATTCCGAATCACAGCTACTTCATGTGTGTCAGAGTAGAACTGTGCTCCATAGGGTTTTCAATGGCTGTGATCGTTTGGAAGTAGATTGCCAGGCCTTTCTTCCAAGGTGCCTCTGGGTGATTTTGAACCACCAATTTTTTGGTTAGCAGCCAAGCACAACCATTTGGGTCACCAAAGGACTCCAATAGTAAAAACAGTGGTATGTAATTCAACAAAATTTTTCCAGGCACAAAGCAATTAGTAAGTAAAATAATAAGACCAAAAAATAATTTCTATGTGAACGTGTCAATCTTGATTCAGATGTACCCGAACCTAACCTTGACTCAGATGTACTTGCCTAATGAAACTGCTGGAAATGAAAGATAACCTTTAGGTATGATCTGCAGAGAAAAACTTGTTTATGCCTTGAATAAAGCCAACAGAAAAGAATGGAGAAGAGAATGGAGAGCAAGCCATCTGCATCAAGGGTGCAAACTGGGTCTCTTACCTGCAGCTCTGCTTCCAGGCCCAGCCGCCGGATAAAGGGGTCAGTGACATGGTAGCGCCGCTCGAAGCTCAGAGCACCCCTCTCCTGGGGAACAGAAATAAACTCATGATTTAATTGATTCAATTCAACATGATTTCTATGTGGTTATTATATGTCCAGCACTGTGCTGGGCACTACAGGAGCTAGAAAAGACAACAAGAAAATGGCCTGCAGGAACCTGCACTCTGCTACTTGGGCAGGGACAGAGAATAATAGAATATAAACTTAAGCACTAAATTGTGTGCTGTTGGGTTAAAAAAAAAGGAAAAGAAAGAAAAATTGGCAACAACAAATAGGGGAATATTTCCACATGTTTAGGTTGGAAAGGGTGGGCATCATCATCTTTAGGACACATATTGCGGAGGATGGAGGATACACAAAGGGAAAAAAATAACCTGCATGATCGCTTCCATTCTATGATTCTGTGCCTCAAGGAAATGGTCCCTGTCCTTAAGAGCCACCTAGTCTAATGAAGTCTCTCACACACACACACACACATATACACAAACCCAAAAAACAGACAAAGCTCTAAAAGGATTCAGAGATACATAGAAAAATCCTTCTGGATAGTGACTACAATTTATGCACATGGCACTTAATTTTTTTTTTTTAAGCACTTAACATTTTCAAAGAACTTTCTCATGTTCTTTCAGATTTCATTCTCAAGATCAGTCTGCCGGCAGTCAGGCATTATTATAATTTAGCAGACAGAAAACTGAGACACAGGGAGGTAAAATGACTGAAGTCTTATAAGTAGTTAATTAGGGCAGGGGTGAGATTAAGCTGCTGACCCCAGTTTGGAGTTCTTATATTGAAGCACATCACGCCTTGGTTGATCTCCACTAAACTTCTGTGGCTCCTTACCAAGGGCTTGTCTGACAAAGCCTGGGGCTACCTCACTAATTGAATGTGACTGCCAGTCATCCATCCATCCCACAGGTATTGGAGTGTCTTCTATGTACAAACTAAAGAGGACAGGTGCAGGATTTAGTAGAGGAGACCCTCGAAGAACAGAAGAAAGAACCTTCACAGGTTCTGTTATACATACAACTTAGTAACTGCAGCAACATGAAGAAGCTTTATCTACTCCTGCTGCCTTACCGACCCTTTCCAACTCTCTCTCTCTCTCACACACACTCATACACATGAATATGCATAACGCACTGATGACTCTCCTCCCTTACCAACCCCTCTTATAATAATCTCAGTAGCCCAGGCACAAGCACTTGGACAGAGGAGTCTCCATGAATTCCATGTTCTTGGATAAAAGGAGACGAGGAGTCAAGAAACTCTGATTCTAGTCCTGGGTCACTAACTAGATATGTCACTGTAGGCAAATCACAAACTCTAGACCTCAGTTTCATCCTCTGTAAAATGGATCTGGGGGAAAGAAAGGACCTCCTGTTTTGGTTCAGAGGCCTAGGCTGCTTACCTTGATCTGCCTATGGATGATGTCTCTAGTTATGTTGACTTTTGCCATCTTCTCTTAATGAGTTCAACAGAAGGGGGCTACAGAAGGATCTTCAGGACCTTTGTGCATTCCAGCCAAGCCCAGGTCCACAAGACACACATTTAATTACCTAGGAGTGGGGGGAAAAATCATTAACTCTGGAAGATGGAATAGGTGGTTTCAGAGCCCGGATTCCACCCCTAAATCAGCCCATCAGCCCACCCAGTGAACTGGCTATTGTCTGTGACCCATAGCATGGTGGGCCAGCCCTGCTCCATAGTGTTGAAGAACCTCTGGAATGGAGGCGGGGAGAAGCAGTGACTTCCAGCCACAGGAAGAACTGGAACAAACACTAATGGGGCCATGTATGCTTCACCAGAAAATTGGTATTTGTATGTGAGTATGAAGGAAGATGGTAGCATATCCTGAAAGTGTGGACAAGGCACACAGCTAGAAGGATGTCAGGTTTCACTTGCTCAGTATGCATCTATAGCAGCCAGTCTGGAACTTTTAATTATGCTTCAAATCCCTGATGCTCAGCTTGGCTCTCCCCGAAACCAAATCAGTATCACAGACAGAACACTCAACCCTCTAGCAGATCCACAGAATCAAAAAGTAGAAAGGAAATGTAATGGTAACCATGTCCAAGGTTTAAATCCCTCTCCAATATCCTGATAGGTAGGCATTCAATCTTACCACTTCTTGAAACAATCTATTTTGTTACTCAACTCTCAGGGTTAGAAAGACCGAGTTATCCCATTTCTGAGAATTTGCCATATAAAAACTCAAAATATGAGAAAAAAGCTTCAAACCCAAGCATATTCATCACAGATTTGATAAGAGCAAAAACATTAAAATCACCCAAGTTTCCAGTAATAGAATGGTTAAACAACGTACAGCCATATGATATCACACAGACATTAGAAACGCTAATTATGCAGGAAAATGCTTATGTCATATAGTAATGTTTATAAAATAACATGCTGCTTTTTAAATAAACACTATTATCACAGCTAGGACAACCTGGTGGCACAGTGGTTAAGCACCTTGTTGGCTGCTAACCAAAAGGTCGGCAGTCTGAAGCCACCAGCCATTCCGTGGGAGAAAGATGTGGCAGTCTGATTCTGTAAAGATTTACAGCCTTGAAAACCCTATGGGATAGTTCTACTCTGTTCCACAGGATCACCATGAGTCTGAATCAACTTGACAGCAATGGGGTGTTATCATAGCTATGTTAAAAAAAGGGAAATATAAAAAAACATTAATCATAGCTCTCTTTTGGTAATAGTATGACTGATTTTTCCATCTACTTTTTGATGTTTTTAAAATTTTCCATAAAAGCACATTAATTTTACAGTCTGGGGGGAGAAAAACCCACTAAATGTTTTTTTCTTTTTTAAGAAAGTTCTGCCTCCTGTTATTGCCACTTTTTGGTCCTGGTTCTCCAGGAGCCACACAGAAGTCTATGTAGTCTTTCTTCCCCATGTGGCCCTTCAGCTCTCAGGGCTCACCAGGCCTCCCTGCTAACCCTCCCAGCCTTCCCATTCAGCCTTGGTTCTTTCGGGCCAAAATCTCCATGATCTATTTTGGGATCACAAGCTCTTAAAAGGGCAACACTCTTCGCTTAAAACTTGGAAGCCATCCATCCAGCATCGCATCTTAGCGAGCATTACCAGCGAGATACGGAAGTTGCTGGCATATCTATCATGGCATTATTTAGGGCCACAAACCCTGCAAGCACCAAGAACATCCAGGGATGCCAGCTGAGAACAGCTACAATTTCATGATGGTTTTTCCAGGGGCCTCTGGCCACCAAATTAAAAATGCAAATTTGAACAAATTAATGTAAGTTAAATGCTGTCCTGTGACTGTGTGTCCTCTGGTTTGTGATATAAAGGTCAAAGCCAAAACAACAGCAACAATTTCTTCACAATCACCAAGAATTTGGGTGGGCTTATTATAATGGAGAGAACACCAAATCCAATGAGATCTCTGATATTAAGTAAGATTAGTTGTGTGATCTTGGTCAAGTCTCTTAATCTCTCTGTTCATTAACCTCTCACAGCCACAGGAAGCATGGGAGCAAACACTGAAGGGGCCATATATACTTCACCAGAAAAGGCTCATTCCTTACCCTCAACACCGTCGTCTTCGGAGAACTGCAGTGAAGGTCAAATGAAATAATGTAACTGGAAAGTTTTTTAATTTTATTTTTTAAAAAATGTGTTATTATGTGCTAAGATATAGTAAGTTGCCAAATATTATGCACTTACTATGTGTCAGGCATTGTGCTAAGTGCTTTATAGTCATTCATTTATTCACTCATTTAACAAATGAGTATAAAGATACTCCTACTATATGCTGCGTACTGTTCCAGGCCTGTGGGATATAGCAGTGAGCAAAACAGCAAAGTCTTTGCTCTTATGGTACTTACATTCTAGCAGGAGGGAATATATATAATGAACTGCTGTTGCTGTTGTTGTTAGGTGCTGTTGAGTCAGTTCCAACTCATAGCAACCCTATGTACAACAGAACAAAACACTGCCCGGTCCTGCGCCATGCCCACAAATGTTGTTATGCTTGAGCCCTTTGTTGCAGCCACTGTGTCAATTCATCTAGTTGAGGGCCTTCCTCTTTTTCTCTGACCCCTCTTCTTTACCAAGTATGATGTTCTTCTCCAGGGACTGTTCCCTCCTGATAACATGTCCAAAGTATGTGAGACTTCTTCTCGCCATCCATGCTTCTAATGAGCATTCTGGCTGTACTTCTTCCACGAGGGATTTGTTCATTCTTTTGACAGTCCGTGGTATATTCAATATTCTTCGCCAACACCATAATTCAAAGGCTTCAATTCTTTTTTTTTTTATTGTGTTTTAAGTGAAAGTTTAAAATTCAAGCTAGTTTCTCATACAAAAATTTATACACACATTGTTATGTGACCCTAGTTGCTCTCCCCATACTGTGAAAGCACATTCCTCTCAAAGGCGTCAATACTTCTTTGGTCTTCCTTACTCATTGTCCAGCTTTCACATGCATATGAGACTACTGAAAACACCATGGCTTGGGTCAGGCGTATCTTAGTCTTCAAGGAGACATCTTTGCTTTTTAACACTTTAAAGAGGTCTTTTGCAGCAGATTTGCCCAATGTAATGTGTCATTTGATTTACTGAGTGCTGCTTCCATGGGTGTTGATTACGGATCCAAGTAAAATGAAATCCTTGACAACTTCAATCTTTTCTCTGTTTATCATGATGTTGCTTATTGGTCCAGTTGTGAGGATTTTTGTTTTCTTTACACTGAGGTGTAATCCTTACTGAAGACTGTAGTCTTTGATCTTCATCAGTAAGTGCTTCAAGTCCTCTTCACTTTCAGCAAACAAGGTTGTGTCATCTGCATATTGCAGGTTAATGAGTCTTCCTCCAATCCTGATGCCCTGTTCTTCTTCACATAGCCCAGTTTCTCGGATTATTTGCTCAGCATACAGACTGAATAAGCATGGTGAAAGGATACGACCCTGACGCACACCTTTCCTGACTTTAAACCACGCACTATCCCCTTGTTCTGTTCAAATGACTGCCTCTTGATCTATGTACAGGTTCCTCATAGGCACAATTAACTGTTCTACAATTCCCATTCTTCGTAATGTTATCCATAATTTGTTACGATCCACACAGTCGAATGCCTTTACATAGTAAATAAGACACAGGTAAACATCTTTGTGGTATAATGAACAAATACTAATAAGAAAATATCTGGTAGTAAAAGGCACTATGATGAAAATATAACAAGCTGATTTGAGAGTGACTGGGGGTCTACTTGTAGACTTGAGGTCAAAGAAGATGTAGTGAACATTTGTGGAGTTTTCTGGCTGCTCAGCATTTGAAATCCTGCCTATATTTTGGGAATTCCCCCATCTTATGAGTCTGCTGGGAGGCAGAGCCCCCTCCCACTATGAAGTGAAAATGTTGAATATTAAGATTATTTTTCTAAGGCTCCCTTGCATCTATGGTACGCACATATGGCCCAGACCATGCCAATCAGATACATAGCCTCAGACCTTGAACTTGGACCTTGTGTCACAGAGTCAGAGGATTACGGAGAGTCCTGCTAGCAGCAAGTCGTGGCTATAGTGGCCATTAACGCCCAGCACAGCTGGCAGTAGTGGTATAAGCTGTGTAAACAGTAGTGGTAGCAGTGCCTCTGTGACTGATCTTGTCTACGGTCCTGGTGGCTGCCCAGTTTCCCTTGTTCCAGCCCATTCTTCAAGCTTGGCTCTGTTGCCTTCCCAGATGTTTTGTGAGTTTTCCTAACTATCCTTTCAATAATCAGTCAGAATTTGTTTCTGTTGCTTACAACTATGAATCCTGTCTGATAGAGAAGAACTATCTAAGAAGATGACATTTAAGCTGAAACATGAATGACAAGAAGCAGCAAAGACCTGGAAGAGGACCATTTGGTAGATATAGAACAACTACTACCAAGGCCCTAGAAGAAAAGTGGTTCAAAAAGTCTGTATAGTAGATGCTATTATTATCACCATTTTACAGATGAGGAAACAGGTTCAAGAACATGAAACAATGTTCCCAATGTCATACAGCTAATAAACTGGAGCTAGAACAGGGACTCAAACCCAGTGCTGTATGATTCCAAAGCCCATGCTCTAAACCACAATGCTATGTAACCACTGAATTTCCTAGAGTATTGATCACTATGGGCTCACTCCACCAAAGGAGCCAACAAAATTGCCACTATTCACTCATTAACTTTCTTAAAACATTAACTGAGTGCTTACTAGGTACCAATGTGTTAGACATGGGGGAGTACTGAGATGAAAGAGATGGGTAGCCATACCAAAAGAGCTCAGAATCAAAGGCAAGGGGCTTTACCTAAAATTGGTGTTTGACCTGGAAATACTAAAAGGAATGAGAGAGAAAAAAACAGAGAAACTAGACAGATAAGAAACTACTATAATTCAGGTAAATGGTAAAATGGAGATTGGGATTTAAAACAAAATCAGACTCATAGGCAGAGGTTTAAAAAAAAAAAAAAACCCAAAAATGTCAACTTTAATACAAGTACAGCTCAATTAGCTTTTGGTGAACATTTCTATTCCCTTCCTGAGAAGAAATGATAGCACACTGGCTGTCTGGGAGCACGGCCCCACCTCCTTCCCTTTCAAGGCAACAGGGATTCAGGGCCTTTTTGCAAACTTTTACAGGCAGGAAGCATAACTGGAGATACTTCTAAGTAGAAACTATTTAAAAGGTTCACATCAGCAGGGAGACATCCCCAAAACTACCAGGGGGCATAACTAGTTTCATACGTCAGCCCAAAAATCTCTCAAACATGAATATTCAGATCAATAAATCAATAGTTATTTGACTTGAAGATGAGATTTAATCAAGGTCAAATTTTAAAAGCATAATTTCAAGGACTCTAAATAGTCAATTCTACAGAGTAAAGAGCTCATAGATATGGAATTGACACAAGGAAGTTATATATGACTAAACACTAGACAAGACTACCTCAAGAGGATTTCTACTACTAGTGCACTATACAAGTTACATAACGTTCAGTTCTTCCCAAAAGCAAAAAGGTTGAAATAAATGACCTTAAGAATTCATAAATTAAAAATTTAATGCCTGTTATACCAGGCGGGAATGCCCTGGGTGACGTAAATGATTAAGCGCTCAACTACTCACAGAAAGGCTGGCAGTTCAAACACATCCAGAGGCACCTTGGAAGACAGGCCTGGTGATCCACTTCGGAAAGGTCATAGTCTTGAAAATCCTATGGAGCAGTTCTACTCTGCACACGTGGGGTTGCCATGAGTCGGAATTGACTCAACGGCAACAAACATCAGCATTATGCCAAGCACTGTACTAGAATTTGAAAACACAGCAGAGACCAAGCCAAACACAGACCTTCCATTCAAGAACATGCAACATAGCTGCCATTAATTAAATTCCAGTGGCACCAAGGCTATTGTAATCAGAGCACCATAGAGGAATTAAAAGACATATTACCTTCAGTAATTTAAGTGGGTGATCAAAATGAATAGGTAGGACAGTAAATTCAGAAGCAACAACATGGAATAATAATTCAAATCTTGTTTTAAAAAAAAAAATCCCACTGCCGCTGAGTTGATTCCACTCATAGTGACCCTACAGGACATAGTAGTACTGCCCCATGGGCATTCCACGGAGCAGCTGGTGAATTTGAACTGCCAACCTTCTGGTTAGCAGCCAAGCTCTTAACCACTGTGCCACCAGGGCTTTAAACCTTGTTTATACTCGTCTATACTCATTTATTCATACATCTTAGAAGAAAGAATAAAAATGATGGAGGGGGAAACAAATGAAGTGTGTGAAAGCAAACATGAAAGACAACTTGGAAATCGCTAATGGAAAATGGGGACTTTAACAGATCAGAAACAACTTTAAAGTGTATTCTTTATTCTAAAAAGAGTACAGTTAACTAAATATACACTGATTTCCACACTTAAAGTTCTAATAAGATTGAAGACTAATTTGTTTGCAGAATATGGAAGCGCAATAAGAACTTTCTCTAGCTGGAGTACAACGGTTTAAGGATGGCATCTACTGTAAATTAGGATATTGCAGGTCAGCTCTAATAGATACTCAATGAAAAGGAAGAAGAAGGAGTCTGATTTCTGGGAGCCAATGAGAATATGAAAAATATAAAAAGACCTAAGGCACAGAGAAAAACATATGACAGAATGTTATAAAGGAAACATAAGCTGCTATGCAGATGTTACACCTCCCAAAAGGTATTCTATTCCTGGAGCTCTAAAATGCCTAGCATGCCACCACTTAACCCCATCCCTTCCACCAACTTTTAACTTAGGCTACTATGAGCATATCTCTGCTATTATAAAGGAAGTTAACAAGAAAATAAAACTCAAAATTAACAGCACGATTTAGAGGAATTAATCTATTTCATAATGCAAAACGTACCAGTAATATGACAGCCTTAGGTTAAGAAGCCTTAGAACAAAGTACATCTACAAAGATTACTTGTTTGGAATGAAGGATTGAATGGTAACATCCAAACAATGAGGAACCACCTATTTCACGTGTGCCACAGAGCCCTGGTGGCACAGTGGTTAAGAGCTTGGCTGTTAACCAAAAGGTCCAAAGTTCGAATCCATAAGTCATGCTCCTTGGAAGCCTATGGGGCAGTTCTACTCTGTCCTATATGGTCACTATGAGTTGGAATTGACTCAACAGCAATGGGTTTGGTTTTTGGTTTTATAGAGCCATGGTGGTGCAGTGGTTAAGAGCTTGGCTGCTAACCAAAAGGTCGGCAGTTTGAATCCACCAGCCGCTCCTTGGAAATGCTATAGGGCAGTTCTACTCTGTACTATAGGGTCACTAAGAGTTGGAATCGACTGGATGGCAACGGGTTTAAAATGGGGATGATAATATCTACCTCAATGGGTTGTTCTGAGCAATAAATGATAAAATGTATATAAAAGTACATAATAGTACCTGGATCATAAGTAGGTGCTCAACAAATGTTAGCCAAATCTGAATTCTACTAAGACTTGATTATATATGCCCAGTGGCATGGGTTACACTATTTCTCCCTCATTTCCCTCCCAGACAGACACAGCTGACATTAGGGATTCCATTGTAGGATGCTGCTGGCATGGAGAGTAGGATGTTGTTATCACCTGTGCTAGCTTTGAAATGCAAAATCAGAAAGAAAATAGTTGAGTTTATTAAAAAGAAAGGAACTCCACACAAAACCTTGTACATGAATGTTTATAACAGCATTATTCATAATAGCCAAAAGGTGGAAACAACCCAAATGCTCATTAATTGATGAATGGATAAGACATGGTGTATCTACTAATGTAATATCATTCAGCCATAAAAATGAATGAAGTACTGATACATACTACAATATGGATGAACCTTGGAAACATTATGCTAAGTGAAAGAAGCCAGTCACAAAAGACCACATATTGTTGGTTCCATTTATATGAATGTCCAGAATATGCAAGTCTATAGAAATAGTAAGTAGATTAGTAGATGCTTAGGGTTTCAGGGGATGGGGGAGTAAAGGAGTTATAGCTAAAGAATGTGGGTTTCTTTCCTTTTTTTTTTATTGAGATGAAATTCACGTAATATAAAGTTGACCATTTTAAAGTGTACAATTCAGTGGTATTCGGTACATTCACAATGTTGTGCAACCACCACCTCTTACCTAGTTCCAAAATATTTTCATCACTCCAGAAGAAAACCCCATACCCACTAAGCAGTCAATCCTCATTTCACATCCCCCTCTCCCAGCACGGCAATCACCAATTTGCTTTCTGTCTCTAAGGATTTACCTATTTAGATATTTCATATAAATGTAATCATAAAATATATGTCCGGCTTCTTTCACTTAGCATAACGTTTTCAAGTTTCATCCATGTTGTAGTATATATCAGTACTTCATTACTTTTTATGGCTGTATAATAGTCTAATGTATGTATATACCACACTGTGTTCATCTATTCATCCTATGATGAACGTTTGGATTGTTTCCACCTTTCAGCTATCGTGAATAGTGCTGCTATGAACATTTTTGTACAAGTATGTGTTTGAGTAGTACTTGTTCGCAATTCTTTTGGGAATATACCTAGGAGTGGAATTGCTAGGTCATATGATAAGTCTATGTTTATTTAACTTTTGAGGAACTGCCAAACTGTTTTCCACAGTGGTTACACCATTTTACATTTGCATCAGCAATGCACAAGGGTTCCAATTCCTCTACATCCTTGTTTTTTAAATTATAGCCATCCTAGTAGGTATAAAGTGGCATCTCATTGTGGTTTAGGGCTTCTTGTTGAAGTGATGACAATGTTCTAAAATTGACTGTGGTGATAGTTACATACATCTGTGAGTATACTAAAAACCAATGAATTGTACACTTTAAATGGGTGAATTGTACAGTATGTGAATTATAGTCCAATAAAGTTGTTATATAAAAGAAACAAAAAACAAAGGAACTACTGATACAGGTAACAACACGGATGAATCTCAAGACATTATGCTGAGCAAAAGAAGCCAGGCGTAAAAAAAAAGTACATAGTGTATAATTTCATTTATATGAATTATACAAACTTTATATTCAGTTCTAGAATAGGCAAAGCTATAGTGGGGGAAAAAATCAGAACAGTGTTGCCTGTGAATTTGGGAAGTGACAAGGAAAGGATAATTGAGAATCTTCTAAAGTGATGGAAAGGTTCTCTATTTTGGTGGGGGTACGGTTATATGAGTATATCCATTTATCAAAATTATACAACCGAGATTTAGACATTTCAGTGTACATAAATTTTACCTTAAAAAACAAACAAACAAACAGAAAGGGGGGTGAGAAGTAGGGAAGAATGAAACAAGAATGGCAGAATCTTGATAGTTGTTGAAATAGTATGATAGCGCATGAGGGTTCATCACATATTCTGTTTACTTTGTGTATATGTGGAATTTTTCCTAGAAAAGTTTTTTTTTTAAATCATTCCTATTACAGAATCAGTAAAAATATAGAAAACTGATTAATGAAATGGAAAACCATTCATCATATATAGTTAACAAATCAGGTTAAGACATACGTATGGTCATCCTAGTTTTGAGGGAAAAAAAAGACAAACCACAAAGTGTACACACCTATAATGATAAAACTAGAAGAATATGCACCAAAAATGTTAGACAGTGGTCATCCCTAGGTAGAACAACAGGTAGTTTTATTTTTTTCTTTCCATTTCTGTATATTTTCCAAAGTAAACATAAACATATGTAATTAAGTAGTTAGGAACAAAGCTTTGGACTGAAAGAAGCTTGAATCTGGCACTACTACTCACTAGGTATAATCTTGGGCAAAATTACTTACCTTCTTTAAAACCCTGTTATTTTCACCTGTACTGTAGGATATGTAATAATATCTATCTCATAGGGTTATTGGGACCATTTAATGAGATAATACATTGTAAAACAGCACAATGCTCGGCACACGGTAAGAGATCAAAAAATATTGGTTATTTCTTCATCTATTACATGGACATAATACTACCTATCTCCCAAGGCTGTTGTGAAGATTGTATGTGCTAACTGGCATAATATTAATGCTTACTAAGTGTGAGTGTCAGTATTATTTGCAATAAGAAAAAAACCATTTAAGAAAACCTCCACCTCAAAAAGTTAAACATACTTACCATACCAAACCCAAAACCCGTTGCTGTTGAGTCAATTCCAACCCATAACAACCCTATGATGACAGAGAAGAACTGCCCCATAGAGTTCCCAAGAAGTGGCTGGTGGATTTGAACTACCAACCTTTTGGTCAGCAGCTGAGCTCATAACCATTGTGCCACCAGGGCGCCAGAGTTACCATATGACTCAGCAATTCCACTCTTAGGTATATACCCAAGAGAAATGAAAACACATAACCACACAAAAATGTGTGTATGAATATTCATAGAGCATTATTCATAATAGCCAAAAAGTGGAAACAGACCAAATGTCCATCAACTGAGAAATGATAAATAAGATATGATACAGCCATATAAGGGAATATTATGCAGCCATAAAAAGGAATTAAGTACCGATTCATGCTACAACATGGATAAAACTTGAAAATATTTTGCTAAGTGTAAAAAGCTGACCACAAAAGACCACACATCACATGATTCCATTTATATGAAATGTCAAGAATAGGCAAAGGTATAGAGACAGAAAGTACATTAGTGGTTGCAGAAGCCTGAGAGAGGAAATAGGGGGAGGGCTTAGGTAGTGATAGCTAAAGCGTATGTGGTTTCTTTTTGGGGTGATGAAAATGTTCTGGAATTAGACAGCGGTGACAGATGCAGAACTTTGTGAATATATTAAATACTGCTGAACTGTACACTTTAAAGAATGGATTTTATGGTATGTGAATTATAACTCAATTAAAAAAGAAAAGCCCAAAGTTATTTTCTTCTCTACCTCAAAATCACAACTTATGAAAAGAAAATTCAGTTCTCACTTTCCTTCACCTGTATCCTACCTTCAACTGTAAGTTATTTATGTGACTTCTCTTCCTTAAAAGACTAAAAGCACTCCATCCAATTCATCTATTGTTGTCTCTAGATCTACCAGTAGTGATGTGAGCTTAGCAGGCACCAATAAATATTTGCTAAATAAATAATAACATGACTGCCTTGCGTATGTTCCATGTTTTATACTTATCAAAGTGCTTTTGTTCATGTTTTTAATTTAAAACTTCACAGCAATCCTGTGAAGAAGCCAGAAAGCTATTGTTGTTGCTGGGTGCCATCAAGTCAGTTCCAACTCATAGTGACCCCTGTGTACAATAGAACTAAACACTACCTGGTCCTGTGCCATCCTCAAAATTATTGCTATGTTTGAGCCCATGTTGCAGCCACTGTGTCAATTCACCTTGTTGCTGACCCTCTACTTTACCAAGCAGGATGTCCTTCTCCAGGGACTTGTCCCTCCTGATCACATGTCCAAAGTACATGAGACAAGACGAAGTCTCACCATCCTCACTTCTAAGGGGCATTCTGGCTGTACTTCTTCCAAGACAGATCTATTTGTTCTTTTGGCAGTCCAGGGTATATTCAACATTCTTCGCCAACGCTGTAATTCAAATGTATCAATTCTCCTTCCATCTTCCTTATCCATTGTCTAGCTTTCGCATGCATATGAGGTGACTGAAAATACCATGGCTTGGGTCAGGCACAACTTAGTCTTCAAGGTGACAGCTTGAAAGTTATTACAGGCAGTCTCCGACCTACGACGTATTCAAGTTAAGACGAACTGTGCTTAACGACAGTCCTTTTTTTTTTTTTGTACATTTTATCGTTAGTAATATGTACTACACATAGTGCTGCAGTGCATAATTTGCTGGTAGTTTCATTCTCAGATGTTCAGTTTTATAATTTACTGTTCAAAACACCATCGTATAGCAGGTTATGGTCTGGTCTACAGTGAAGTCTGTGTCGGTGTCAGGAGTCGTAACAGAAAGTTGGGCAATGTTCAACTCTAACAACATACAACAGTTGAAATGCACACGCGCCCAACAGCCGTTGTGGCTCTGACTTCATTATTCCAACACTGATGCCGACTTGTTGCAGACCAGGCCTATAGCATGATCTTATTCAGCATTTCATACCATAACAAGCATCAGTTGTTAATTTGAAATAAGATATTCAACGCACGTCAGAACTGACTTACGACAGAGTCGTTGGAACAGAACCCTGTCGTCAGTCAGGGACTACCTGTGTGGTCTGAATGGCCAAGATTGGGTTCCATGTGCCACCATCCTCCCAGGAGGAGGGAACAAAGAGAACCTTGACGAACAGATCCCCAAGCCTTCTCAGAATGAGGGAGGAATAAATCTTTAATGGGAAATCAGGGTGCTTTTACCAAAAGGAAGGAAAACAGGGTTTGACAGGCCAAAACGAGATCTCTACTATGCTGACTCTCGGCCACACGGTTGGAGGAAAGGAGTACAGGAGAACAGGGAGACGATGCCATTGTACCTTTCCCTGCCCAGGGTCGTGCCTAGTTCTGGGTAGCACACTTTCATAAGATGTTGACTTCCGGGATCATATCTAGTTCTGGGTAGCACACTTTCATAAGATGTT
>NW_004443984.1:2561925-2593047 GCF_000243295.1 Trichechus manatus latirostris
TATCGTTAGTAATATGTACTACATACAATGTTGCAGCACGTAATTTTCTGATGTTGTCATTCTCATTCTAACCCCCAAAGACAAATAAAGATTGGATTTATAAAGATACTGACAATAAAAGGCAATAATAATGAAAACTTAAAAAAGAAAAAGAGGTATTTAACTTACATCAGAACTGAATTACAACAGTTATCGAAATGGAACTCCATCCTAAGTCAGGGACTACCTGTATTACCCTCATTTAACAAGAAGAAACTGAAGTGCAATGCTATGTGGTACTGAGGGAGAAAACCAGGTTCTAGGATCTTGTGTTCCAGCCAGGCTCTCCTCATAACTGGCTGTATGATCCTCAGTAAGGCATTTCACTCTGTCAGCCTATTTCCCCATCTGTAAAATGAGAGGTAGACTCTGAGATGAGCTACAAAAACTCTTCGATGCCACTATCCTATGATTCTAAGGATACACCACTAATTAGCAGTAGAGCAGACCTGGAACCCAAGTCATCTGTATTCTTTTTCCTCTGGACATGCTGCCTCCCACTGCACAGCGGTGCCCCCTGCCAGGATGACAACTGACCCCCTTTCAACATTCTGAATTATGCAAAAAATATATGTAAGTTTCCTTTTACTCTGTTTGTTGTGGTTTTCCTACTGGAGCAATCCTACAGAAAAGAATAATGAACGGAGGGCTGAGCTGCACTTCCAATGAATACGGTTCATTGGAACCTGCATAATTAAACGAAAAGAGTTGAATTGTGGAGTCTGGCACATCTAAAGTTCAAATCCCAGCTATACCACCTATTTTCTGTGTGACTTAACATTTCTAGATCTCAGTTTCCTAATCTGTAAAATAGGGATTACAGGATAATACCTACTTTGCAGGGTGATTAGGAATGGAAGAGCTACACATGTAAAACGCTTGGCTCTGAGCCTGGTAAATAATAGTATTTATTGAACATTCTAAGCATTTTTATAAGTGTTGTATCATTGACTCCTCACAACAACCTCATGTGTCCGGTACTATTATTATCCTCATTTTAAAGATGAACCATCTGAGGCACAAAGAAGTTAATTTGCCCAAAGTAACACAGTTCTTAAACAGAGAGTCAACCTAGATAGTATGACTCCAGAACTCAGGCCTTTGGCCAATAAAAAATGATTATTACTATCTTTAATCAGACCATGTCCAAGCAGTCTTGCCTAAAAGGAACCTTACCATTCCTCTTACCATTCCTTAGGGTAAGATAAGGAATTAAAATCATCCTGACTCTACTGATCTCAAACACCAAATTTAAAGAGTGCCATTTCAAGCTCATGGATTAAGTCATCCCAGGGACAGCATCTAGGAAAGGTATGACTGGTAAGATAGGCACACTGTCCCATCAGTAAAGCATCTGTGGAAAAGTCGTTTGCCATCTTTGAGGTTCCTGGCTCAAATGATCCCATATGGGGCTGATTGAAGTTTTCTCTGTGGAAGTCCAGTCTAAGAAATGCTTCACTTTCTGGGGGGTTCTGGATGAAAACTCATCCTGATGTCTCCTCTGGGGCTCTGTACTATCATTCGAGCTTTGTGAAAAATTTTCTTTGATGTTTTCAGAACTTTGGTTTTCAGCGACAGTAGCTAGCTTAACTGCCTTCTCCTAGGGTCACAGCTACTTTGAGGCAGTAGAAGGGAGCAGAGGAGAAAGGGGAGCATATTTTGATAATGCTGTCCTCTCTCACTGCATTTAAGAGCAGCTGCTGTCTTAGATTTTGCCCTTAACTTGTGTCTTTCTGAATTCTGCTGCAATTCAAAGTACCTCTCATAGGGAAGCCTTTGAAGTTTTACCCTGTACCCCTACTTCTAGCAAAAAGGTCAAGGAAAATTAAGCCAATCAATTTGGAAATGCTTCCTTTCTAATTAATTGCAGCTGTGCTACATCCAGATGTCTGACTCTAGGAGGAACCAGGTAAGCTATCAGCACCACTCAGGCCTATACTGACAAAGCTCCCTGACCAGGAATGCCTTGCGCATACTCTGAGAAAGGCTCCCTACAAGGTTCCGGGATAAATAGTTTTATACTTTCTGAAAATGGAATCTGGGGGTTATGAAGAAGGGCAAAATTTTTTCAAGGTCCTGAACCTAACACTGCCCCTGGAGAGCCCCTGGATAGTTGCTCTTTTCCCCTACTCTGCCTCCCCCAAGGAAATGGGGTTAATACCTCCTCAGATGGCTACAGGGAGGATTAAGGGTCATTATTCTTGGTATCCAGCTCTGCTACAGCTCTAGCAGTTGTGACCTTGTTCATCCTAAAATAAGACATTTAAAATAAAAAAGCAAACAGTGATCCCTGAATCTGACTCTTTTTCTGTAAAGAGCAAGAGTTTCCTTTGCAAAGGGCCTCTGACACTGCCTCCTATATTCCAACCTGTTGGCTGCAACCTCCCCTTATTCGGGCCTCAAGTTTTTAAGGTATTAGTCACTAATGCCACAAAGCCCTTTGAGCAGCTATTACTAACAGCACAAAGAATGGGCCTCAGAACTCTCAGGGTTTCGGTCAGACCTGAATTCACTCTCAGAAAGCCAACAAAGTGGTACCCCTTTATCCCCAAACCCTGGCTCTCGAGGACAATCAGTGACGTCTAGTGAAAAGCATATATTATGTCATTTAGTCCTCATAAATCCCTTGTAAAGAGGTCATAAGCCTCATTTTACAGTTAAGGAAACTGCAGCTCAGACAGGACATGTGATTTACCCTGGGTCACATAGCTAAGAAGAGGCAGACATGGGTTATGGGATCAGAAAGACTTGGATTCAACTATCAGCACCGTCACTACTAGCCGTATAATCTCCAACACATTTCTTAACTTTCTGGAGCCTCAGTTTCCTCATTTGTAAAATGGGGATAAATAAGGCAGTACCTACTTCATAGGGAATTTTTGAGGATTAAATGAAATACTGTAGGAAAAGTGGCTAGCAAGTACCTGGCACACAGTAAGTATTCAATACATGTTAGTTTTTTACAGATCAAAAGTGATTTTTTTACAGATCAAAAGTGATTTTTTTACAGATCAAAACAGAGAGTTTTACGTTATTTTCTTAGAATCACCAAACCAAACCTACTGCTGTTAAGCCGATTCTGACTTATAGCGACCCCATAAGGTTCTCAAGGGTATAAATGTCTATGGAAGCAGATTGCCACATCTTTTTCCTGTGGAGCCACTAGTGGTTTCAAATTCTGACCTTTCGGTTAAAAGTCGATTGCTTTAACCACTGTGCCACCAGGGCTCCTCACAGAATCAGAGTTTAAAAAACTAAAAGATCACTTAGTCCAATTACCTACATAAGTATGGATCCCTCTACCATATCACTGATAAGAAGTAGCAAAGCCTCTGCTTAAATACCCCTAATGATGGGTAACTCATTCCCTCACAAGGCAACCTATTTCATTTTTAGAAAGCCAAATTCACTATCAAGCCAAAATCTACCCTCTTGGAATATCCTTCCTTTGATCCTAGTCTGCCTTCTAGAATCACACAGCGAAAGTCCAGTTCCCTTTCCAATAGTTATTCAAGTATTCGAAGGCAGGCATTGTCTTCCCCCCAGTTCTTAGCTTTGGTCCTTTCAACTCCTCTTCACTGTCACAGTCCCAGAGGCAGCTCAATATCACAGAGCAGACAGACTTGGATTTGAATTCCAATCCTTCCACTTACTAGCTGTGTGACCTTAAGCAATTTATTTAACCTCTCTGAACCTATTTCTTCATCTATATTACAAGAATGATTCTCACCTCAAAGGACAATCATGAGATTAAATTTAGATAAAGTAACAACACTACTAGCACAGAGCCCAACATATAGCAGATCCTCATTAAACATCAGTCACTTTTTAGGATGTATCTCCATTGGTAAATATCACTCAGAGTATACTAGCCAGAACTGAATGTAACATCAAGTGACTGGTTTCCGATGGCAACTGCCAGGGCTTGAGTTTTTAAGAGGTGATAGCTAATAAGAAAGCACAGCCTAGAAGTCTTCTTAAAACCAAACAATAGCTTAACTAGTAAAAAATGTCTGCGTTGAGCATTATGCCCTTTTTAAGAACTATCTATCTGGGATCAAATTGACAATGGCAACTTGAAAGATTACACTGGAACCTTCGGGGGCAATGAGTTTATGTTAATGGAGGAGGAACAATTCAGAAAAGGAAGGTGAGACATAGGGAATTGGGAGGAAAGGAAGAGTGTGCTGTCCTAGTATGAGGAGAGCAACTAGAGTCATATAACAATGTATGTATAAATTTTTGTACAGGAAAAATTTTTTTAAAAACTTAGTTTGAAAAAAGAAAAAAAAGGAAGGTGGGAATGGTGGCACAACTTGAAGAACGTAATCAATGTCACTGAATTGTACATGTAAAACTGTTGAATTGGTGTATGTTTTGCTGTGTATATTCTCAATAAATAAATAAATAAAGCACAGCCTAGGGGTTCTGTGGGTCCAGCAATCTGCAATGGTACCCAAAGATGCAGTGGATGATCTGGGAAGGTGAGGATGAAAGAAAAAAGAAAACAAGACAGACCATTAAACCATGACCCAAGAGAAAAGGCAAGTATCACCATATTACATGTTGTCTATGACTCCTGCTCTGAGGCCCAGTGACTGCACATGTGGGCCACTGCCATCGAGTAGATTCTGACTCATAGGTACCCTATAGGACAGAGTAGAACTGCCCCATAGGGTTTCCAAGGAGCAGCTGGTGCCTAATTTAAAAGGAAAGGGAGAAAAAAAAAAAAAATTAAAGAGTAAGTCACAGTTCTGGCTCTTCCTCAGTAGTGGGCCCCTCAAGATCCACAGACGTTCAAGATCTTCAGTTGTATCCTTTCAGATCCTAAAGCCCAGATGTGTGAAAATACCCTACAAGAGACATTCAGTGAGTAATACCAAGTGATGTGACAGCTCTAAAACATCAAACAAAAATAAATACATAAATAAATAAAACATCAAACGGGAACATTAACACCATTACCATATTCTCTTTTTCCTTAAGTGACCCCAAGGGAAGGAGTCCCAGGCAGAAAAATGGGTTGTTGCCCAGTTCTTCTGCAGAATTGACCCAAAAGCATAGCTTTTACAAATTAGAGGTGACTTGAATGTAAGTGTTCCCAAACAGGTCAAAAGGACAGCAGGACCCCAGAATTCAAGCAACACAACCACAGACTGTGGTGGAAAAGGTTGTTTACCACCTGCCAAAGAAATACAACAAAGTACACTAAAGAAATCCATTGATAGCCTCAGACTCAGCTCAAAGGAGCCCCACTCCTTACTCCCCAGTCTGTTATAGAGGATACGGTCACTACACTCAACAGCAAAGATTCAATTCAATCCCTCTAAAAACATAAGAATTACAACGAAGAATAAGCCAGAACTCAAACCAGAAATAGCCCTAAATAGTTCCTTCATCTTAGTGAGCAGAGACTGGCCACTCAAGGAGGACCCTAGGGTACAGAAAAGCCTAGTGCAGGCCAGGTGGGGATTTCATAATGCCTTTGAGTCAGGAGGTGTCCTCAGAATAGTTTTCTTCTCAACAATGTTTCAGGCTTTGCTAAAACAGACGCTTAACTGCCATTTTATTCTGATCATCCACCCCATTCTTGGGGAAAATACAGCCACCCTACCATGCTTCTAAACTCACAAACGTGAGGAAAACTTCAAAGTTGCCCTACCACTACCCCAGGAAATTAAAGAAAGTCACAGAAGGAAAGAACCTCGGGGAAACAATCAAATTAGACCGTTAGACAGTAATCATAAGCCTGAAAACTCTTTTCTAGAGACCCTGGTGGTACACCTGCAGAGGAGAGCCAGAGGGCACCAAGCAAATTCAACCCAGCTGGCAAGAGGGTGTCCCACCGCAACTTTCAGTAACAAGAATTGGATCTTGCTGGCTCGCAGTCTCCCTTCTATTTCCCCACTTCCCATTTACCCTTTGAAGTGGGTACTGAATAGCCCATTCCCAAGCACAGGCCCTATGTACAGGCACTACCGACGTCTGGTGGAAACACCTTAGTTGAGTTCAGTTTGACGCCAGGATGGGCCACTGAAGGCATCTGCGGCTGCCAGAAGCCTGGACACACACACACACACAGACACAGACACAGACACACACACACACACACACAGAGAAAGGAAACAGAGCGCAGGTCAGGTCAACGTTGCCCTCCCGCACTTCCACCTGCCCTCTTCTTCCTGAGACCGGCGCCAGATCAGATGTCAAACAAAAACTCGACAAAAAAGTCCCGTAATGGGACGACTTCCACCTCTCCCTTGGCAGAGTCCTCTGGACTCCCACAACCGTCCATGCACATCCCAGCTAGCCCTCGGCCCCTACCCCATCCCTGGCCCACTCTGCTCCCTGCCCCAGAGAGGCCTGCCCCCTCCCGGGACAGCCCGGAGCCCCAAGGAGGGCGGGTGGGCGACCTCAGGCCCCCAGGCCGTTAAGGCTGGGGCCCGCCCGGAGCGGGCGGCCCGTGTGCCAGGACTGCGGGACCCGGTCTCTGCCTCGGCGCCCGCGGAGGGCAGGGGGCAGCGGCAACTCGTACCTGTCAGGCCTCTTCCCTAGACCGATAGCGTCGCAACTTCAGGAGCCCATGTCCGTCCGGGGGCCCGGCCCCTCTCCCGGGAGTCGGGGCGCGGATCCCGGGGAGGGGGCTGGGGGGCCCGGACAGCTCTAGCCCCTTCCCATGCTCTCCGCCCGGCGCCTGGCCGGGGCCGGACAGCGCCTCTGCCCGCCCCTGCGCACCGCCTCACACCCGCGCTCACACACACTCACACTTCCTCGCGCGCTCTCACACACGCACTCCCCTCCCTCCACCTCCTCTGTTTATCTCCTCCAGCTGTCTGGGGACCCAGGCGAAGCCGGCACTGCGCCTGCGCTACGCAGTCTTCGCCCCCGCTCCGCGCCTCACAGCCAGCGGCTACGCTACGGAGGTAGCGCCCAGCCTTTTCCAGAATGGCGACCCCCCCCTCCCTGGGTCCGGTTAACGTCTGCCTCTCGGCGGCGCCCACTAACCTGCTAGTGGGAGAGTCCCACGCCGCCTCAGCCAATCTGCTTCGCCGCTTGCCGGCCCAGGGGCCAGTGGGCGGGCGAGAAAGCCGGGCGGAGCCCCGGGGCATGCCGGGAGTCGTAGTTTTCCTTCGTCTAGGAGCTACTGCAGAGTGGGCTCACCCCGCCTAGTTGCCATTAGTTACCCCGACGCACCTTTGCACCCCATATTTCTGTAAAGTGTTCCTTCACCATCAATTCTGAGACTCCCCTACTTGTCATTGCCACTCCCCCGGCCCCCACTCAGCCCTCTGGGAGCCTCCTCAAGACTTCCTCAGAGCCCTGAATTGCGGGGCGCTTCAGACTGCACCCACGGCCCCCTCCCTCACCTTCCCCGACACCACCCACCCACCCTCTGCCCCACAGTACCGACCCTCAGCCTATTCTTTCCTGCTTTAAGGTCTGCTAAAGTGGCACGTTCCTCACTCTTGCCTCCCGAGCCTGGAGGAAAAGGATAAATGAGAACCAAAGTCCTACACTGGGTAACCTGGAGGGGAACCAATAGGCCAGGCAAGTCCTCGGAACTCTCAGGCTGGTGGGAGAGACAAGGTCCGTCCGTCCGAGGCTGGTGGAGCCACTGCTGTTCCCATTGTCTGAGGAAGACAGGTAGTTCCAGCCTTGTGGAGTCTCGAGTCTGATGGAGAAAATACCCTCTTCTTTAAGGAAGTTCCCAAAGTGATGAGGGAGGCACTATGCCTAACTGCTAAAGGCAGGGACCAGGCCCCAACCATGAGGAGTCCCAAGTCAGAAAAGGAAGACATCATCAATCACCCTCTGAGAAGGAAAACTTGCCACTTACCCGAAGGATGCCATTTGTCAGATAATAATTTGCTTTTATTGAGCATTTACTAGATGTCAGGCACTGTGTTGGGCATAGTTCCTTAAAACCAAACCAAACCTGTTGCCACAGGCCAGAGTAAAACTGCCCCATAGGGTTTCCAGGGAGTGGTTGGTGGATTTGAACTGCCAGCCTTTTCGGTTAGCAGCCAAGCTCTTAACCACTGCACCACCAGGTAGATATTCCTTGTTGCTGTTGTTAGTCGCTCTCAAATTGGTATTCCTTAGGTATTCCTTAGATAGGTATTAATACTAACTACATTTTGCAGAAGGGGAAGCTAAAGCATAAAGGGATTAAAAGCAATTTGCCCAGGGTCACATAGCTGATAAGGAACCAAGCTGGAATTCACACCTAGCTCTGTCTGACTCCAGAGTCTAAGTGTTTGAACACTCCCTGCCCCTTATGTGAGAACGAGGTAGCCCACCCTCAAGAAGGACTGAATATACAAATTTTACATTTATAGTGTTTGTCTCATGTATATCTCTCCATGAACTACTTGTTTTTTTCCTGTTTTTGCCCATATCACGAGTATAAGTTAGTCTGTGAGCTCCCAAGGGGTGATTTCTCCACTTATGGAGGAGTAAGAAGTTAACCTTGTGAATTCAGCTTTGTGACATCCCTTTCTACTAAAAATGTTGTGTGTCATCCCTCCTGACCTCTCCCCCACAGCTGTTCCACCGAATATAGAAAAGCATAGACTTTGGGACCAGGAGAAAGCTTTGAGATCAGCTATCCATAGCTCCCCATTTTAGGCTGCAACCCTGAATTAAAGAACAGGTAATATTTATTGAACACTTACTGTGGGAGATAAGTGCTTACCACTGAATTAAGCAATGCTCTCACAATCACACAGCTAGGAAGTGGTTACAGTTGGGATTAAAATTCAGATTATTTGAATCCAGAGCCCATATTTTAAACCCTTGTTCTATGCTGTCAATGTCACAGAGGATCTCAGAAAAACCAACAGAGAAGAATAGATGGTATTTCTGTGACTCCTAGCACAGTCTCCAGCACATAGCAGACACTCAGTAACTATTTGATGTCAGAGTGAACCTTTGTTGATAGGGAGTGGATGACAGGAAGTAGCGGCATCTACTATTTATTGATTATTTTCTACTCTCTGTGTATGTATATACTTAACTCATTTGATTCTCACAACCACCTTATGAGTTAGGTATTATTCTCATTTTCCATATGAAGAAACAGAGACTCAAAGGAAAGCTAAGTTCAGAATCAGACACTTCTCCCATTCATATATATTTTCAGATCAGTTTAAGAGAGAATTTCCCAACCAATGGATCTGGGATACTTTGGAAGGTTGTGAGCTCCCTATCTATGGTGGTATTCAAGTACAGACTATAATCATGTATTTAGGATACTGTAGAATCAATTACTGTGTTGATTAATATCATTAAGCGACCAACTGTAATGTTCTCTGATCTGGTTTTTGTAAGCAGGCAAAGATTATTCAAATAAGGCTTGTGGCAATGAATGCAGCTCCTTGGTAAAATGAAGGGACTAACTGAAATCAGTGGGTCTCTCAACCTTTTCTCATGGTGACCTGACCTGGATTGTACTCCCAAAAGGCTTTTCAACCAGAAGTCCTGGAGGAAGTGAGGAGGTAGTACCCTATTTTTTTAAAAACAATGAAACTTTTATATGATAATAATTTCCACAGTATGGAAATAGACGTTTAACTTTTAGGGAGACCTAGGCCTATATCAAGTTGGATTTTTCCCCCACTCATTGTATCTTTAAAAATTTTTTAATGTTTAATTACAAACTATCTCAAACATTCAAAAAATAACCTCATAATATAACTACCAAAATAAAAGCAATGTTTAATATTTTACTACATTTGCTTCTAATCTCTTTTTTTTAAGAAATAAAATGTTACAAATACAGCTAACACTCCATCTGCTACTGTCTTAGGGTTCTCTAGAGAAACTTAACTACTAATTATCTATCTATCTATGGAGAGAATTGATTTACTTCAAGGAATCGGCTCACACGTTTGTGAGAGGCTAGCAAGTCCAAAATCCATAGGTCAGGAGACAGGAAGAGTAAAGAGTTAGTGAATCCTGGCAAAATGTCTATTTATAATCTGGAGACAGAACACACTGTAGGGAAACTCCCTATTTGCTCTTAAGGCATTCAGCTGATTGGTTGAGGCCCACCCACATTATGGAAGGTAATCTGCTTTACTTAAGGCCTTGATTTAATCACATGTAACTAGTTAATAAGAACAACTAGACTGGTGTTTGACAATTGAGCACCATTGCCTAGCCAAGTTGACACATAAATTAACCATCACACTCATCCCTTCTTTCTTGCTTTTTCTTAGAGGTAACCATTCTCTCAAAATTGCTGTGTGTCTTCCCCATTTAAGTTTGTGTACTTTTACTACATATATCAGTATCTATAAACATATGATATTGTTTATAGGCAATTCAGGGAGGAAGAACAGCATAAGCAAAAGTCTGATACCAGGACAGAGTTTGGCAGACAGGATCTAATGAGGAGATTGTCCTGGCTAAAGCCAAAGTTCTGCAGGGGATTGGTTTGGATAGCTGAGGTGAGGCCTAATGGTGGAGAATTGGAAAGCCCATATCAAGAGTTTAGATTATATTCCCACAGACACTAGAGAGTCTTTGAAAATCCTTGATCACGGGAAATAGAGATTCAGTCATCAGAGATTCACTAAACACCACAATGCATTACATACTAAACTGGGTAGCCATCAGGCTTACAAAGGCCTGATGCTTACAGATGCTGTATACTCACAGAATAGCAAGAAAGATAAATATATCTGTGTTCAAAGCAATATAATCAGTAAGCTTTGTAGAGGTTTATATAGAGTTTAAGGAGCCCTGGTGGTGCAGTGGTTAAGTGCTCAGCTGCTAACCAAAAGGTTAGTGGTTTGAACCCACCAGCTGCTCCGCGGGAGCAAGATGTGGCAGTCTGCTTCCATAAAGATTACAGCCTTGGAAACCCAATGGGGTAGTACTACTCTGTCCTATAGGGGCCCTATGAGTCGAAATTGACTCGGTGGCAATGGGTATGTAGAGTTTGCCCAAAGAAAGAAGGAACGAACTGAGTTTTGGCAGGGAGGTTGCCAAGGAGGGCTTCAGAAGCAAGGCCGGAGTTTGACAGGCAGAAAAGTTTAGGGATGACATGAAATCATAGACTCTGAGAGCTAAAATTCAAGAAGTGGCTACTCCTAGGCAAGGAGGAGTGAGGGAGGGGAGTAAGAGTGGAAGATTTTCTTTTCACTGTATACATTTTAGTCAGGGGCGGAACAACCAGAAAGCAAGGTACATACTGGCTTACAGTAAGCAAGGTATGATGTGGTGAAATTGTACACCACAGATTAGTAAGTAAGCCCGTACATACCTTGCTTATTGGGTAATCTGTCCTGGCTTTTAGTACTTCTGAATTTTGTGCTGTCATGGTTTGAATTATGTCCCCCCAAAAATGTATCAATTTGGCTGGGCCATGATTCCCAGAATTGTGTGGTTGGCCTCCATTTTGTGATTGTAATTTTATGTTAAAGAGGATTAGGGTGGGATTTTAACACCACCCTTATCCAGGTCACATCGTATAGATCCAATGTAAAGGGAGTTTCCCTTGGGTGTGGCCTGCACCACCTTTTATCTCTTAAGAGATAAAAGGAAAGAGAAGCAAGCAGAGAGCTGGGGACCTCATACCATCGAGAAAGCAGTGCCAGGAGCAGAGCGCGTCCTTTGGACCGGGGTCGCTGTGCAGAGAAGCTCCTAGTCCAGGGGAACACCAAAGAGAAGGCCGACAGAGAGAAAAAGCCTTCCCCTGGAGTTGATGCCCTGGATTTGGACTTTTTAGCCTACTTTAACTGTGAGGAAATAAACTTCTCTTCGTTAAAACCACCCACTTGTGGTATTTCTGTTACAGCAGCACTAGATGACTAAGACATGCGCATGTATTGGTAACTTGCCCAAGGTACTACAGCAAGGTCCATGTAACTCCTATTCCATGCTCTTAATCATTATACTAGACCTCCTCTCAAATGATGATTCCAGGCCTTGTCCAGTTGGAATGAAGAGGAAGAGAAGTAGGTGAGATGTGGTGGCATTGACTCTGATGGATCAAGGAGACAGAGCTCAAACAGGATCCTTTGTTTAAATTCTGGGTCAATGAAGGAGGGTGGTGCCAATGACCAAAACTGAAGACCTATGAAGATCTGTTGGTTTGGGGAGGAAGATGATGAGCTTTTTTTTTGAAAAGAATGAGTTAGAAATTTGGCAGAAACACTTAAACAGAAATATCCTGTAGACTAATGCCCAAGATGCTTTCAGGGGGTCTGCAAATTCAAACCAATTGTCATGATAATACTAAGAGGTTATTTGCCTTTTCTACTGTCATTCTCCTACAAGTGTACAGTGGAATTTTCCAGAGGCTACAAGATGCATGATGAGGAGATCAAATGGCGTATGTGCTTATGTATTTCTATGATTTAAAAATTTCTCAGTTTTAAGTGGTAATATGGTAAATATCAATAGCTATGACCCACATGAACAAAAGTTTTTGGGAGTTCTCAATAATTTTTAATACTGTAAAGTGGTCCTGCTGGCCTATGGCTTTCAAATTTTTAACAAGATCTCACAGAGGGAAATCTATTTTATATCATGACCCATATCCACATATATATATACATTGATGTATATTTGAATCAGAGATTCACAAATCATTGCTCTTTGGGATACACTCGGGGCTTTCCATTTCATTTAAAAAAATTAAAATGCTGGTAACAGTCTACTAATTTCATGAACCAAAAATAAATAATAACCTGCAACTTGAGAAACACTGCTTTGGAGTCTAGATGATTGGATATACGGAAGGAAGCTGGAGTGTTGGTAGGAGCCAATCTCAATAGCACGTAGTGTACCCTGAATATTTGTTGAGTGGGTAAGTGGAGTGAATGTATGGTTCTTCAAGCTGCTGCTTCTTCAACTGTGCAGCATTTGAGTAAAGAAGCTATTGTGAGAATCTAATAAGAAAAATGTAGGTGAAGTCTCTTTGTAAACTGTAAAACGCTGCAGAGATAGAAGGGTTTGCTGTTGAAAGAAGTTGGTGGAAGGTTATAAAGATCACTAGCCATATAATCAGAAAATTTAGGTTCAAATCCCAGCTGGGCCACTTACTCTGTGACTTGGGTATAACTAATAATAACTAATATTTATTGAGGACTTACTGTATACCAGATATGGTGCTAAGCTTTATTAAATGTTTATCTCATTTAATCCTTGCCATGACTTAATTCTGTGGGCACTGTCGGGCATTGTCCCCTTTTACATGCATGGTAAATGAAGGTTAGAGAGCTTAGATAATTTACAAGATTATTTAGTACAGCAGACTTTTTATTTTTCTTTATTGCTTACCTATCTAGCATCTCTCTTAGTTTTCTAGTGCTGCTGTAACAAAAATACCACAAGTATGTGGCTTTAAAGAACAGAAATTTATTTTCTCACAGTTAGGAGGCTAGCAGTCCAAATTCAGGACACCAGCTCTAGGGAAAGGCTCTCTCCTGTTGGGCTCTAGGGGAAGATCCTTGTCTCTTCCAGCATTCCTCAGTTCCATGGCTACCTTCATGTGGCATTTATCTCCCCTCCCCCTTTGTGCTTCCCTGTCTCTGTGTTTATGCAGCTCCTTATAACTCAGAAGTGATTAGGTTTAGGACACACCCTACAATGATAGGGTCTTATTAACATAACAAAGACAATCTTATCCCAAATGGGATTACTTCCACAGTTTAGGATTCTAACACATATTTTTTTGGGGGGGTCACAGTTCAGTCCATAACAACATGCAATCCCCTTCCTTCTTTGAAGAACACCCTGATTTTCCTTAAGGAACCACCCCTCCCACATATTCAGTCCAAGTAGTTTGGGAGAGCCTGGTTCCTCCTTTTGGATTCAGGGCTGCACACATAACTAGGCTGGTCAAACACCATATTCCTCTCTATTGGCCATGGTGATTGGCTGAGGGATAGCCATGTGACTCAAGTAGGACCAATCAAAGCAAATACAAGTACTTTTCCCACCACAATGGCAAGGAAGTGTCTCTATCCTCTGGACTGGTAGCTGTGAGGCTGTAACCCTGGAGCTGTAGTGGCCACCTTGTCACCAGTGGGTGAGAGGTTGCTTGAGGGTGAATCAACACAGAGCAAAGCAGAGCTGAGGTGTGGAAAGAGAGACAGAGGCAGAGAGGAGAGACAGAAACAGATACAGAGAAAAGCGAGAGAGGGAAATTCTGAGCCCCTGGATCCAGCTGTGCTTGAAGACAAATAGTGAACTTTTCAGTTATAGGAGTCAATACATTCCCTTTTATGCTTAAGCCAGTTACTTTAGTTTAGTTATTCAACAAGCACTTATATAGCACTTATTATGTGCCAGGAGGTATTCTAAGCACTTTACAAATATTAACTAATTCACTCTTCGTGACAACCCTATTATGAAGGGGGGTAATATAATTATCCTCATTTTACAGATGAGGAAACTGAGACATAGGGAGAATAGCTTGCCCAAAATCACATAACTAGTAAGTGGTAGAGCTGATTTGATTTGGCTCCAGATCCCATATACTTAATCCTTTGCCAGTATTTCCCAAACTCTTGTCATTTATCTTCCATCTTTATCATTTTGCCATATTTGCAAACCTCCTATATGATTATTTATTCAATACTTTTCCTTAGATCCACTTTAAATCAATTCACTTCTTTTACTTGCCCCAAGCTACGATATCAGTGAAATCATGAGTTTAATGTCCTAGACATATTTTTCTATGAAAAAAGATGTGACTATAAAGATGCAAATGTTTATCACTGTGAATACCACTGTCCCTCCTACATTGCCCCCTACTTTACCTCACTGATGCTTAGTTTCTTCATCTGTAAAATAGGGCTATTAATGTGCTCCTTACAGGATTGTTTTTTGAAACAAATGAGGAAATAACTGAAGTACTGCTCTGTCGATTGTAAAGAACTAAACAGAAAGGAGGCACTATGGCTCTTACGGAGCCCTGGTGGTGCAGTGGTTAAGAGCTCAGGCTGCTAACCAGAAGGTAGGCAGTTTGAATCCACCAGCAGCTCCTTGGAAACCCTACGAAGCAGTTCTACTCTGTCCTATAGTGTTGCTATGAGTTGGAATCAATTTGACGGCAACAGGTTTGGTTACTTGGTTTTATGGCTCTTATGATGATAAGCTCCTCAAGGGGAAGGATGAAGTTTTTGGTTTTCCACGTCTTAAGGCTCATCTTATATCAGTCTCTTTTTTGTGGCTACAGTACAGCCTTTTTTTTTTTTCCGTTGCTATTGAGTTGGATTCTGACTCATGGCGACCCCATGTGTTGCATGGTAGAACTGTGCTTCACAGAGTTTTCATGGCTGTGACCTTTTAGAAGCAGACCACCAGGTCTTTCTTCTGAGGCACCTCTGGGTGGGTTCAAAATACCAACCTTTTGGTTAGTAGTCAAGCGCTTAACCATTTGTACTCATTCACTACAGCCTTACGAGCCTTCTTTTAGTCATCAGATGGGTTCTGCCTTCCCCTACTGAAGGACCTTTGCTCAAGCATTCGCTCACACTAAAATACTCTTCTTCCCTCCCACCCTGCCATAGCAGATTATGTTTTCCAAAAATGGCCACAGCAATATTTCTGGTCCCACACACTCTTCCAGAACCTTGCTGCTCCTCCATCAAGAGATGGAGTCTATTTTCTCTGCCTTGGAAATTGAGTGGCACTTTTGGACTGCCTCAACAAATAGAATGCAGCAGAAGTGATGCTGAGTGACTTCTGAAGTTGGGTCACAAAAGGTGATACAACTTCTGCCTGGCTCTCTTTCCTGGGATGTTTGCTCTTGGAACTTAGCCACCATGCTGTGAGGAAGCCCAAACTAGCCCAGGTGGAGAGACCACATGGAGAGGGCCATGTGAAGAGGAGCTGAGGCCCCTAGCCAACAGCCTGCATCAACCATGCTAGGTATATGTAAGTGCACGAGCTTTCAGATGACTCCATCCCTAAGGCTTTAAGTCTTCCAGCTGAGGTCCTAGACATTGTAGCACTCAGTCAAGCCATCCTCTGGTGCCCTGTCTGAACTCATGATCATAATAAATGGTTGTTTTACACCAGTAAGTTTTAGGGGAATTTCATATGCAGCCATAGTAACTAGAGCATCTCTCTTTGCCTTGCTAACTCCTACTTATCCCTCAGCTCTCAGCTGGAATGCTTCTTCTTTAGGAAGACCTTCCCTGAACAAGACTATGTTAGATCCCTGGTCAGAAGCCCCCATAGCACTCTTTACTTCTTCTTTTGTAACACTTACCACACCTGTCATGATTTATTCACTCTCTACTTTTGCCCTAATGTGACCTATATGAAAGTAGGGATCATATCTACCTGCAGAATCTCCAACAACTAGCCTGGTGGCTACCTGTGCACAGGATGCTCTCAATAAATACTCACTGAGTGAATGGATGGATAGTCTCCCTCACAGTGCCTGGCACACATGCTGGGCACGAGGGTTTGGGAATTATTTTTTGCAAAATTCCTGTGTGATACTCCAGCCAGTAGTCTTGAATTTCAGTCACAGTAGTCTCGATCTCGAATTGCTATGCAAATCCTTTACTACTGCCATAAAAATATGTCCAAGATGTATTGTTCAATGAAAAAAATAAGTTTCAAGAAAGTTTATAGGCTTCCTTCATAGGCCTCCGCTTCCAGTTGGGATGAAGAAAGCATCCCACCATAATGAGAAAAAGGCAGATAATCTACAAAATCATAACTTTTCTTGAACTCATCGGAGAGCTGAGATTGCAAGGCAACCAAGTGAATTGAATTCCAAAAAGGGACAAGCCTCTCAAAGGAGAGATGGGACACATCTTTGTCAGAGCACAGAAGAAAAAGGTGGCTTCCATATAAGCAGGTAAGAAGAAATCAGAGTTTTAAATGTGGGATAGCACATAGTTTGGAATAGATTGAGGCCCCAGGTATAAGGGTAGTTCCCACTCATTCCCAAGCCTTTTCCATGGATCTCAGGGGGTAGGGCAGGAGACCAGAGAGAGCCCCCTCATTGGCATAGGTGTGTAGGAGATAATGGGGTTGCTGCTGAGGGGTGATCATAAAGTCCAGCATGCTTTCCTAGACTCTTCCTTCTCTTCAGTAAAGCAGAAGCCTAATGGGGCAGGGGAAGTAAACCCTCTCATACCCAGGTCATAGCAAAAATCCGTTGCTTCTGGGGGAGGAGTAGAAGCATCATCCACCTGCCTCTAGGGAAGGAGCAGGAAACACTCTTGTCCCCATGACATAAGCAAAGATCTACTGCAGCTGGGGAAGGTAAACGCAAAAACCTTCTACCTTTGGAGAAGGGGTGGGAGTCCATCTTGGGCCCAGGATCCTATACCAATACCAATCAGAGGTCTGCTAACACTGGGGGAGGGGCAGGAAACTCCTGCCCAAGACCAACCAAAAATACAAGGCAGAAGTTTACTGTCACCAGGAAGAAGGATAGGAATGTGGAGAAGTCTCCACCCTGAGTGTCTGCCTAAGACTGAGGCTAGACCAGGACAACAGAGAAATCCCCTCTCCACACATACTCCTTGCCACCACAACAAGCATAGTACCAAGTAACAAGCAACAGCAGCCTACCATAGGAGGAGGGGCAAGAGTATGGAGAAGAACCTCCTCTGTGGCGTAGGTATGCAGGGATGGCTGAAAGCTGAGGGGACATCAGGAACACTGAGAAAACTTCTCTGTCACACCAGTCCTCTCTTTAAGCACAAGTAACATCATCCTACTGCTAGAGGAATTTGAAGATTGTGGTGCACTAAAAGTACAGACAAAAACCAAAAAAAACTCATTGCCATCAAGTCAATTCTGACTCATAGTGACCCTATTGGACAGAGAAGAACTGCCCCATAGGGTTTCCAGGTTGTGGCTGGTAGATTCGAACTGCCAACCTTTTGGTTAGCAGCCAAGCTCTTCACCACTGTGCCAAAGCAAAGACAGTGACAACAAAACCAAACCCAGTTCAACACCTGACTAGAATGATTCAACCACACACTCTGAATAAACATGTCCATTTTTAGGAGTAAATACCATTTACTTTGTTTTAGGAGTAAATACTGTTTCCACTGCTTTTATACACATGATCTCTGGAATTCAAAAGAATATTATGACATACGCACACATACACAAACATACTCAAAAGGCAAGGAAAAAAAAATCCATTGTCAAGAGAAAAAGCAATCGATAGAACCAGACTCAGAAATGACCCAGACGCTGGAACTATCAGACAGGAACTTTAAAATAATTATGACAAATACATTAAGGGTTAGAGAAAAAGAGGAAGATCCTCAATGAGATGGATTGACACAGCGGCTACAACGATGGACTCAAACATAACGATTGTCAAGATGGCACAGGACCGGGCAATGTTTCATTCTATTGTACATAGAGGCACTATGAGCCAAAATCAACTCAAGGGCACCTAACAACAACAATACATTAAGAGATTTATGCATGAACAGATGGGGAATTTCAGCAGAGAAATGGAAACTATAAGAAAAAGTAAAACAATATAGTAAGTATAAAAAATACGATATCTGAGATGAAAAATTTCTTCAACAGGCTCGTCAGATAAGAAAAGAATCAATGGATTTTTTGATAGTTCAACAGAAATTATCCAAACTTAAACAAAAAGAGAATAAAGGGTAAAAATTTTAAAAAGAGCATCTAAAAGCTGTAGGCCAGTATCAAATTGTCTAAAACGTATAATTAGAATCACAGAAGGAGAAAGGAGAGAAAAAGAAATATTTGAAGAGATAATAACTAAGAATTTTTTATTAAACCACAGATCCAAGAAGCTCAGAGAAACCCCAAGTATAATAAATAACAAGAAAAGCACTTCTTAACATATCAAACTGCTGAAAACTAAAGATAAAGAGAAAATTTTGAAGGCAACCAGGAGATCAATAGAGTCAACGCTATTCCAGCCAAAATCTCAGCAGGATTTTTAAGATAGAAAGTGATAGGCCAATTCTAAAATTTATGTGGAAAGGCAAAGGAATCAGAACAGCCAAATATTTTTGAAAAATAATAAAGACTCACACTACCTGATGTCAAGACTTAGTATAAAGCTACAGCAATCAAGACAGTGTGGTATTAATGAAATGGAACAGAAGAGCCTTTCTAACCTAATATTGAGTATCAGGAAATTTGAACCCAGGCCTCCCAGGGAGATCTGCAATATAAACCGGTTATTGTAGCGTGAGTTGTTTCACACACGCATCTTGTCTTGCCACAAAACTCTCTGAATCCTTGCTACTTGCTCTGGGACCAACAGCATTGGCATCACCGAGGAGCTTGTTAGAAATGGAAATTCATGGGCCCCACCCCAGACCTACTGAATCAGAATCTGCATTTTAACTGGAACTCTAGGTGATGTGTATGCACATTAAAGTTTAGGACACACTACTCTAAGCTACCTTGATAGTAAGAACTGTGGCTTTTCTACTCAGTGCCTTAGACCCGTTAGAATGTCAACTCCATTTGACAAGAGCATTTTTATCCATCTTATCTCTTACATATCCCACAGTGCCTAGAATGGTACCTGGCACATAGTAGGTGGTCAATAAATATTTGTTGAATGGAGAGTAAGTACTCCAGTAATATATACCATCCTGATAATAAAACTTAACAATTATGGAGCATGTACTACATAACATGCAATGCTAAGCACTTTACCTGTGTTCCTTTATTTACCTTCTTAACGGCCTTAAGAGGTCTTATTATTATTATCATTTTACAGTGCGGAAACTGAAGCTTTGAGAAGTAAATCACTTTGCCCAAGATCACATAGCTTTTAAATGGTAGAAATTGTTATGAACTTAAGCTGAGAGCTGGAAAACCTTATATGTTTAATCTCTACACCCCTCTATGCTCACACAGAGGACCCATAGGCTGCTAAAGCTGGATGGATATTAAATACCATCCAGTGTTGTCCAATGGAACTATTTGTGATAATGAAAATATTTTATATTTATGCTGTCCAATATGATAGCTACTAGCCACAATTGTCTATTGAGCACTTCAAATGTGGCCTGTGTGACTGATAACTGAATTTTTTATGTTATTTAGTTTTAGTCATTTAAATAATCACGTGTGACTAAAACAGAAAAAAACTCATTGTCGTGGAGTCAATTCCAACTCATAGTGACCCTATAGGACAGAGTAGAACTGCCTCATAGGGTTTCCAAGCAGACTGCCACATCTTTCTCCTGTGGAGTGACTAGTGGGTTTGAATCGCTGACCTTTCAGTTAACAGGTTAATGCTTAACCACTGCACCACCAGGGCTCCTCATATGTGACAGCACAGCTCTAGATTAATCCTCTGATCTACGGACAGGAAGACCAAGGCACAGAAAGATGTTAGTGACTCGAGTAAGGTCACACATGAGCAGGTAAGAGTCTGCAGATATGATTTACTGAGCAATGGGCTCAAACATAGCAACGATTGTTAGGTTGGCACAGGGCCGGGCAGCATTTCGTTCTGTTGTACATAAGGTTGCTATGACTCAGAACCTACTCTACAGCACCTAACAACAACAACAAAGGTTAAGTAAGGAGCCCTGGTGGCCCAAACAGTTAAGCCCTTGGCTGCTAACAAAAGGCAGTTGAACCCACCCAATGGCTCCATAGGAGAAAAGACCTGGTGATCTGCTCTCATAAAGATTACAGCGAAGAAAACCCTATGGGCGGTTCTGCTCTGTCACATGGGATCACTATGAGTCAGAATCAACTCCACAGCACCTAACAACAACAAAGGTTAGGTGTCCTGGACTGGACTTGTAAAGAGACTTGGGTTTCTGATACTGGCTCAGCCACAAAACTGGGCAACTTAGATAACTTCTCTGGGCTTCATATCTCTTCTGAAAAAAGGAGGAGTTTGCTTTACATTTTCTTGCCCTAAAATCCCTTCTAGTTCTTTGGTTTTAGAGGGTTTAATATGGTCCCTGGGTGATGCAAACAGTTAATGTTCTTGGCTACTAAGTAAGAGGTTAGCAGTTTGAGTCCACCCAGAGGGGTCTTGGAAGAAAGTCCTGGTGATCTACTTCTGAAAAATCAACCATTGAAAACCCTATGGGGCACAGTTCTATTCTGACACACATGAAGTTGCCGTGAGTTAGAATTGACTTGTGTGCACTAGTGTTGTTATTGTTAGGTTCGACCCCATGTGACCAAGTAAAACTGCCTTATAGGGTTTTGGGCTGTCATCTTTACAGAAGCAGACAGACAGGTCTTTCTCCCACGGAGCTGCAGGGTGGTTTCAAACTGCCAACATTCCAACTGGCAGCCGAGCACTTAACCGTTTGCACCACCAGGGATCTTGCCTACAGCTGGTACTGGTTTTAATTTGGTAATTTACTTACTTCCCTATCACAGCGCCACCTGGTGGTGCACTATGAACCCTGCATCTCTTCCTCCTGGGTCAAACTCTTGGTCAATGTTAGAAACTCCGTTAAAAGTTGACATCCCCTTACAGCGAATGATTTGGCCATCAGATTCCTCGCCAATCTACCCACCTCACATAAGACATGGGCAGCAGTTCAGTGTTGACACTACTAGACGATGTCCCAGGGCTTTTACTGACCATCTCTCATGACAGCATTCCTTCAGCCCCTGTGGCCACAGAACCAGGGCTTTGTGGCAGTGTGGAGCCACACCTTAATCTACACTTCAAAAGTCCCCCATCCCTGTGTCTGGTCCATGGTATGGCGGCCACTCCTCTGTCAAGCCCCCAGTTTGATTTCTTTTCTTTTCTCTTTCTCTGGGCACAGCTCTGCTGATGACCAGACCTAAGCAGGTAGAAAGCCATGAGCCCCTTGACATCAACCTGGAAACAATGCCAGAAAGATTCCCAAGGACCCTGCCTCCAAAATCTTAACAGATCTGTGCACTCGGACAAGCTATTTAATTTTTCTGACCCTCAGTTTGCATGGTTGTTGTTGTCAGTTGCTGTTGGGTCGATTCCGACTCATGGCAACCCCATGTGTTTCAGAGTAGAATTGCTCCGTAGGATTTGATTAGCTGTAATCTTAATGGAAGCAGATTGACAGGCCTTAGCAGTTTGCTAAGTGGATTTGAACCGCCAGCAGTTAGGTTAGTAGTCAAGTATAAGTCGTTTGCGCCCTCGGGGGACCTTTTAGTTTGCATGTTGTAGTTAGTTAACATCGAGTTGATTCCGACTCGTTGATTCCGATTCTGCTCTGTAGGGCTTTCAAGGCTGTAAGCTTTTGGAAACAGATCGCCAGACCTGTCTTCCAAGGTGCCTCTGGATGGGTTTGAACTGCAGGCTCCCTTCCCTCTACCCATCTCTCTCTCTCTCCCTTTTTTTTCATTGTGGAAAAAATATATATAACAAAACATCTGCCATTTCAACATTCTTCACATGTACAGTTCAGTGCTATTAACCTACATTCATCGTGTTGTTCAACAGTCACCCTTATCCATTCCCAAATTTTTCCATCATCTCGGGCAGTTTTGAGAATTAGAAATAAATATGTAAAGTATGTAGTGCATAATAGGTGATCAATAAATGGTAGTTGATAACAATCACAGTTAAAACATACACCTCCTATTTGCTCAGCACCAATCTCTGAACTCTAGGGGATGCAGAAGATGTGATCCCAGCTGGCTTCCACACTGGTTGTAAAGAGCAGGCTAACACAGAGCAGATCAATGGAGGCAAGGTATAATTAAGTGCAAAATGGCAGGTCACAGCTTGTGAGTGCTGCAGGAACATAGTGCCAGGAAAGATAATAGTCATCTCCATGTCTACATAACACTTTACTGTCTACATTGTCCTTCAACATCTGTAATTTCACTTAGAACAACAGAGAGGTAGACGTTCATGTTATCATCCCCATTTTACACAAGGAACCGAGGCTCCCAGAGGCAAAGTGAGATGCCCAAGTTCTCATCACTAGTAAGTGGCAGAAATGAGACTTGAGCTAGGGGAATCCTGTCAGAGGCTGCCTTCTTGTTACATCCCAGAAGGCTTTCTGGATGAGTCCAGACTTGACATGGGTCTTGAAGGGTGGGAGGTGCTGGAGAAGAGGAGGCTATTCAAGCAGTGATATCCATCAGGGATGCAATAGACAAGGGTGGGAAATTGGACCAGGTGACCACTGGTCCCTGATTCTATACAGCACGGGTTCCGAACCCAGCATGGTGGGGCTGGGGGAGGTCAGGGAGGGCTTCCTGGAGAAAGTGACTTCAATGATGAGCAGGAGTTAGCCAGAGGTCCTAAGCAGAAGAAAGATCATGAGCACATTTGGAGAGCTAGAAGTGGTTCAAGGAGCAGAGCGCAGTTAAAAATGAGGCTGTGGCCAAATGGGGCAGGGCCTTGTAAGCCACATTAAGACCTTATATTTTATCTCTGGCTGCTGAGGACTCAATGGGATGTTTACCCAGAGGATCTGAGCTTTAGATCCATCACTCTGATTGCAGTGTGGAGGCTGAATGGCATGGGCCAAACTGGAGGCAAGGAGATGGGTGAGGAGGCTGATGCAGTAACCCAGGCATGAAAGGAAGATTGCCTGGTGAAGGGGCATAGCAGGGATTAGGAAACTTGGGCAGGTTTGGGAGATCTTTAAGAGGTGGAATGGACTCTTGTTGTTAGGTGCTGTCAAGTCAGTTCTGACTCATAACGACCCTATATACACAGAAGGAAATGCTGCCCAGTCCTGTGCCATCCTTACAATCGTTGCTATGCTTGAGCTCATTGTTGCAGCCACCGTGTCAATCCATCTCGTCAAGAGTCTTCCTCTTTTTTGCTACCTTACCAAGCATGATGTCCTTCTCCAGGGACTAGTCCCTCCTGATAACATGTCCAAAGTATGTAGGATGAAGTCTTGTCATCCTCGCTTCCAAGGAGCACCCTGGCTGTGTTTATTCCAAGACAGACTTGTTCGTTCTCCTGGAAATCCATGGTATATTAAATATTCTTCACCAACACTATAATTCAAAGGGCATCAATTCTCCTTCCGTCTTCCTTATTCATTGTCCAGCTTTCCCATGCATATGAGGCGATTGAAAATACCATGACCTGGATCAGGTGCACCTTAGTTCTCGAAGAGACATCTTTGCTTTTTAACACTTTAAAGAGGTCTTTTGCAGCAGATTTGCCCAATGCAATGAGTCGTTTGATTTCTTGACTGCTGCTTCCATGGACATTGATTGTGGATCCAAGTAAGATGAAAACCTTGACAACTTCAATCTTTCCTCCATTTATCATGACGTTACTTATTGGTCCAGTTGTGAGGATTTTTGTTTTCTTTATGTTGAGGTGTAATTCATATTGAAGCCTATAGTCTTTGATCTTCATCGGTAAGTCCTTCAAGTCCTTTTTGTTTTCAGCACGTAAGTTTGTGCCATCTGCATACAGAAGGTTATTAATGAGTCTTCCTCCCTTCCAGATGCCACAATCTTCTTCATATAGTTCAGCTTCTCAGATTATTTGCTCAGCATACAGATTGATTAAGTATGGTGAAAGGATACCTCTGACGCACACCTTTTCTGATTTTAAACCACACAGTATCCCCTTGTTCTGTTCAAATGACTGCCTCTTGGTCTATGTACAGGTTCTGCATGAGCACAATTAAGTGCTCTGAAATTCCCATTCTTCGTAATGTTATCCATAATTTGTTATGATCCACACAGTGGAATGCCTTTGCATAGCCAAAAAACACAGGTAAACATCTTTCTGGTATCCTCTGCTTTCAGCCAAGATCCATCTGACATCAGCAATGATATCCCTCGTTCCACGTCCTCTTCTGAATCCGGCTTGAATTTCTGTTTCCCTGTCAATGTACTGCTGTGACCGTTTTTGAATTACCTTCAGCAAAATTCTACTTGCATGTAATATTAATGCTATTGTTTGCTAATTTCCACATTCTGTTGGATCACCTTTCTTTGGAATGGGCACAAATATGAATCTCTTCTAGTCTGTTGACCAGGTAGCTGTCTTCCAAATTTCTTGGGACTGAACGGACTGGAGTTTGTTATTGATTGGACACAGGGGATACAAGGAGGGAGAGGGAGAAATTGAGGATGATTCCCAGTCTTCTGACTAGAGCAGCTGGGTAGGTGGCTGTGTCAGTACCTGCGCTGGGGAAGATGGAGGGAAGTGGTTCCTGAAGGGAGGGCAAAGGAGTGACACTTTAAAGGATGAGAGGGATTTAGCAGCTGATTGGAGAGGAGGAGTGTCAAGTCTCTCAGTGGAAGAAAGTGGAACTTTCCCTTTTTTATTGATTCAACACATATTTATTACTATGTGTCAGGTACTGTTCCAGGTACTGGGTGCATAGCAGCGAACAAACAGACCTTGTCCTTGTACCCGTGGAGTTTATGTTCTAGTAGGTGGAGACATAATATAAGCAAAGAAATAAGTATATAAATACTTCAAGGTGTGGTAGGTGCTATGAAGAAAAATGAGACAGAATAAGGCTGTGGGGATGATAGAAGTTGCTGTTGGGATGCGGTGATCAGGGCAAGTTTCTTTGACTTTTCAGCGGAGACTCATGAAGTGCAGGGATGGGGAGAGGGAAAGGTGGAAACATGCTTCTGGGCAGAAAGAAGGGCAAGGCTTTGAGGGGAGAGGTTTCTCCACAGGTTGTAGCCACTCTGGTAGTGGGAGGTGAAATCAGAAAGGGAGCTGAAAACCCTAGAAGGAATTTGGGTTCTGCCAGGAAACCACGTACTCCTCCCCTGGAAAGTGAAATTCCCCAAGATCATTTTCAAGCCCATGCAGTCTTCTAAAGATGTGAACTGGTTTTGCTCTCTTCCAGCTCTGCCACTTACCAGACGCATAACCTTGGGCACATCGCTTTCTGAGCCTCAGTTTCCTCATCTATGAAGCAGGTATACTAATACAGCCTCACAGAGCTACTGTGAAAACCAAATGAGGTTATGTACACAGTACCTGGCACAGAGCAGAAGGCTTAATAAATGTTAGCCTTTTGTTTTTGCTAAGCATAAAAACAACAAAAAAACCAAACCACTTGCTGTCAAGTCGACTCCAACACATAGTGACCCTATATGACAGAGTACAAATATCCCACAGGGTTTCTGAGGAGCAGCTGGTGGATTCAAACTGCCGACCTTTTGGTTAGCAGCCAAACGCTTAACCGCTTCACCACCAGGGCTCCCTGTTAAGCATAGAGCGAGAAAAGATACAGGATGGAGAAAACTGGTTTAATTGGGTATGATGAGAATCTGATTAATTCTGGCATTAAATTCTCATTGTTACTATTGCTGGCAGAAAAAGTGTACACCCATAAATTCCTTCCCCTTTTTTACTCCCCATTTTCCCTCCCTTCAGCTCTGACCTGGACATATTTGTGGTTCCAAGCAGGACCTCTGAAGGGACACTGATGATGGACGATTTTCCTGGTGGGATGACGATCTAGCTTCTGTCCTGAAGCCCTCTCCTCTTCTGCCCACAAGCCCCCTTCCCCCAGCCACAGATTGGATTAAGAAAGGAGTGAGTGAGGGGTGTGGAAGAAATTGCTCACTCTGGATCTTGGGCTTTTTACATAAGGCTCCACCCTGCAACTCCCCGCCCAGGGGTCTCCCCCAGTAGTGGATTAAAAGGTGGCTCAGGGTCATTACTAGGTGTGGAATGTTGAAATTCTGATGATACCATAAGGCTTTAAAGACCACTGAACCAGGCTGAGCAGGAGGTGGGAGGTGCAGTTGAGATGGGCAGCCCTGTGCTAGTGACTTAGATTCATGCCACAGCTAGGTCCCTCCCTATAGGCAAAGAAACAAGAGGCTCAAGACAGTGAGGCGAGGTTGTAGGGGGCCTCAGGAAGCCAAACTGTATGACTTTGGCTGAGTCACTGTGTAATCAGGCCACACCCTTGCTCAATAGCCTTCAATGGCTCCCAAGTACCACAGGATAAAGTCCCAAAGACTTAGCCTTGACCCAACCTACAGTTTCAGTTGGGCCTGCCACTCCACTCCACCCCTTCCCCAAGCTTCTTGAAATGCAGCCTCATCGGAGGTCTCTTCCTAGAATAAGCATTATATATCTGTATAAATTTTTTTTTGCAGGGATGGTGGTATATACATGTCGTTAACTGCTGTCAAGTTGATTCCGACTCATGGTAACCCCATGTGTACAGAGTAGAACTGCTCCATAGGGTTTTCAATGGCTGATTTTTCTGATATAGATTACCAGGCCTTTCTTCTGAGGTGCTTCTGCGTGGATTTGAACCACCAACCTTTTAGTTAATAGTTAAGTGCTGAAGCATTTGCACTACCCAGGAACTCCATGTGTGTATATATATATTTCCAGATCTATGTTTTTGTTGTAATAAACTTTTTCTTTTGTAATAATTTCAGATTTACAGAGAAGTTGCAAAAATAGTCAACAGAGTTCTCACATACCCCTCACCCAGTTTCCCCAATGTTAACATCTTCTATTACTATGGTACATTTGTCAAAACTAAGAAATCAACATTGCTACATAATTAATAATTAAACCTCAGACTTATTTTGATTTCACTAGTTTTTCCACCAGTGTTCTTTTTCTGTTCCAAGATTCCTTTCAGGATACCACATTGTACTAGTCATCATGTCTCCTTATTCCTGTGACAGTGTCTCAGTCTTTTCTTTTTTCCTGTAACCTTGACAGTCTTAAGAAGTACTAGTCAGGTATTTTGTAGAATGTCCTGCAAATTGGGTTTGTCTAATGTTTCCCTCATGACTATACCGGGGTTATGAGTTTTTGGAAAGAATACCCAGAGGTGAAATGCCTTTCTCATCACATCGTATTAGGAGGTACATGATATCCACGTAACTTATCACTGGTGATGTTACCCTTGATCATTTGGTTAAGAAGATGTTTGCCAGGTAAAGATACTTCCACCCACCCATACCTCCCCCTTTCATATTCTATTCTTCGACAGCAAGTCATTAAATCTAGTCCTCACTCAAGGGGGCAGGGGGGGATTAAACTCCATCTCCTAGATGGGGGAGCATTCAAATGAATTATTTAGAAATCTTTTATAAAGACTTGTCTTTTCTCCCCTACTTATTTATTTATTCAATCATTTATATCAGTGTGGACTTATGTATATTTATTTTATGCTTTGGGTTATAAACCAATGCTACATTATTTATTTTGCTGCTCATATTGTCCCAGCTTTGGCCACTGAGAGCTAGCTCTTTCATTTTGGCTCCTGTGTTCTTTTGACATGACCCATCCTTTTGTTTTTGAGCACATCCTTACTTTCAGGCACTATAAGATGCTCTGGGCTCATCTTGTCTTTTTTCTGCCCCAGCCCTGGAATCAGCCATTCCTCCAAAGAGTCCTGGTTCCTTTTATTGGAATGGTATTTAGAAACCAAAATCTGGGTGTTCAGTGTGCTTATTGCTACTCCGGAATAAACCTGTTTTTAAATTGTGAAATACAGTATACATAGAGAAGAGTACCTAAAACATATAAGCACAGTTTAAAGAATAATTATAAACTGAACACAATCAAATCTGTTTTTAGCATTAATAATGTTTATTATTTTGTATCTCCTGAAACCCTCCCAGGACCCACAGGGCCAGGACTGGGTGCCCCTCATATGAATACCTAGATCACCTAGTACTTTTTCCTATCCTGATTATGTATAAATACATTGTTCGTGGTAAACAAGTTGGAAGATGCAGAAAAGTTTCAAGAAGAAACCAAGTCAGCATTATCTTACTACCACGGGAAAACCTTCCAACTACCAGAGTGGTCTACAGATGTAATGAATTCCCTCTAGGTTTGTGCTTCATTCACAAGCCACACGGGGCTATTAAGAACATGAAATGTTGCTGGTCTGAGTTGAAATAATTTAGTACCAAAAAAATGTGAAATACGTCATTAATAATATTTTGTATTGATTACATATTGAAAGGATAATAGTTTGGATATATTGGATATATTGGATATAAATAAAATGTATTACTAAAGTTAATTTTACCTGCTGCTTTTTGCCTTTTTTGGGTAGTTACTAAAACCAAACCTATTGCCATCGAGTCAATTCTGACTCATAGCAATTCCCAAGGCAGTAATCTTTACGGAAGCAGAATGCCACATCTTTCTCCCGTGGAGTGGCTTGGTGGGTTCGAACCACCAACATTTGGTTAGCAGCTGAGTGCTTAATTAACCATTGCGCCACCAGGGCTCCCTGCGTAGTTACTAGAAAAGTTTAAATTATATATATACTTCTATTGGATAGGGATGCTCTATAGAAAGCAAGCTCCTGTGACCAGGTATATTTTAGCACCAAGTAGATTTTGGTGGGGGTGGTGGTAAGAGTGAAGGTTGGATTAGATGATCTTTAAGGAAGATTTTAGCTTTGAGGACTTATGATTCTATGTCTCCAGCCTTTTCTTCACTCTTTGCCTGTATCTACCTTCTGCTTCCACCAAACTGTTCTGATTCCCCAAACATGATCTTTGGTTTCTTGTCTCTGAGTCTTTGTTCATGCAGTATTCTCATTTGGAATGCACTCTCTGCTATCTCTTCTGTCAAAATCCTACCCAACCTGAAAACCACCTCACGTACTGCCTCATCCATGCAGTCTTTGCATCCCCACGGCTGGAAGTAAACTCTCTGAATACCTCTAACACTACTCACCAGCTCCCAGTACTTTTTTCTGTTTTTTAAATTTTGGTAAAAATATACGTAACAAAACATACACCATCTCAACAATTTCTACATGTACAATTCAGTGACATGGATTACATTCTTCAGGTTGTACAACCATTCTCCCTATCCTTTTCCAGTTCATTTCACCACCGTTAACTAATGCCTGCAAGCAAAAACTCCCCTTATCCCCCTCCCTCCCACCCTTGGTAACCACTAAGAATCTTTGGTTTCTATAGATTTGCTTATTTCATATACATAAGACTATATAGTGTTTGTCCTTTTGCAACTGGCTTATTTCACTCAGGATATTTAAAAGTTTCATCCATGTCATGGCATGCATCAGGACTTCATGTCTCTTTAGGGCTGAGTAGTATGCCATTGTGTGCATATACCACATTTTGTTTATCCATTCATCTCTTGATGGACATTTTGGTTGTTTTCATCTCCCAGTACATTTTGTACTTTAGCAATTTGTTAACTTCTGTCCCCTACTAGATCGGAAGTGCCTTGAGTGCAGGCTTCTTATGGCTTCATAGTTCAGTGGAGAAAGCAGGAAAAGAATCAGACAGAAGTGGGCATGGATCCCAGCTGTGTCACTTCCTCACTGTTGTGGCCTCAGACATGTTATTTAACATCACTGAGTCTCATTTCTTCACCTGTAAAATGGGGATTGGTGAGAATTCTTTTTTTTCTTCTTTTGTTTTTATTATTGGACTTTAGAAGAAGGTTTACAGAACAAACTGGCTTCTCATTAAACTATTAGTACGTATATTGTTTTGTGACAGTGGTTACCAACTCCACGACATGTCAACGCTCTCCCTTCTTGACCTTGGGTTCCCTATTACCAGCTGTCTTAGTCATCTAGTGCTGCTCTAACAGAGATACCACAAGTGGATGGCTTTAACAAAGAGAAGTTTATTCTCTCACAGTCCAGTAGGCTACAAGTCCAAAGTCAGGGCGTCAGCTCCAGGAGAAAGCTTTCTCTTTCTGTTGGCTCTGGAGGGAGGTCTTTGTGATGCATCAGTCTTCCTTTGGCCTGGGAGCATCTCAGGGCAGGAACCTGAGGTCCAAAGGATGTGCTCTGCTCCCAGCACTGCTTTTGTGGTGGTATGAGGTTCCCATGTGTCTCTGCTCACTTCTCTCTTTTATATCTCAAAAGAGATTGGCTTAAGACACTATCCAATCTTGTAGACGCCGTCAGAGATAACCTCATCATAGTGATAGAGTTTACAACACATAAGGAAATCACATCAGATTACACAATCATATAATACTGGGGAATCATGACCTAGCCAAGTTGACAGATATTTTTTGGGGACACAATTCAATCCATGACACCAGCTTTCCTGTCCCCTCCTGCTTTCTAGTCTTTGCCCCTGGGCTGATGTGCCCCTTTAGTCTTATTTTTTTTATGGGCCTGTCTAATCTTTGGCTAAAGGGTGAATCTCAGGAGTGACTTCATTACTGAGCTAAAAGGGTGTCCA
>NW_004443984.1:2593147-2655549 GCF_000243295.1 Trichechus manatus latirostris
AGTGACTTCATTACTGAGCTAAAAGGGTGTCCAGGGGCCATACTCTTGGGGTTTCTCCAGTCTCTGTCAGGCCAGTAAGTCTGGCCTTTTTTTGTGAGTTAGAATTTTGTTCCATATTTTTCTCCAGCTCGGTCTGGGACCCTCTATTGTGTTCCCTGTCAGAGCAGTCAGTGGTGGTAGCCAGGCACCATCTAGTTGTGCTGGATTCAGTCTGGTGGAGGCTGTGGTAGTTGCGGTCCATTAGTCCTTTGAACTAATTTTCCCCTTATGTCTTTGATTTTCTTCATTCTCCCTTGTTCCTGACGGGGTGAGACTAGTGGAGTATCTTAGATGACTGCTCATAAACTTTTAAGACCCCAGACGGTACTTGCATTGGTGAGAATTATGCCTGGCATAGACTAGGTCTGCTGTTCTCACAGCAGATAGTAAATGCACAGCAAGTGTGGAACAAATGAAAGGTAGCCCTGCACCCTCAAAAGCTTAAACAAAAAACAAAACAAAACCCATTGCTGTGGAGTCAATTCTGATTCATAGTGATTATAGGACAGAGTAGAACTGCCCCATTGGGTTTCCAAGGAACGGCTGGTGGATTCAAACTGCCGACCCTTTGGTGAGCAGCCAGAACTCTTAACCACTGTGCCACTGGGACTGCCTGAAAGGGTTACAGTCCTGTAAATCATTACCAGTTGCCACTGAGTCAGTTCTGACTCATGGTGATTCCTACACACCCGTAGGGGAGAGAAGGTGCCAGGATAGCTGTACAAATGCAAAAAACTATAGATCTTCAGAGATGAGGGAGGTCACTGAGTTCTGGAGGAGAGCGGGGACTTGGACAGTGCTGAGGACTCAGGTGAGGTGAGAGAAGGAGGAAGGTGGAGGTAAGAAAGAGCAGCCTGCTCTCTGGGGCCTTAAGAAGCCCAACTTACTGAACAACTTTCTTCTGTAGGAAAGGGGCAAAAAGACTCCAGGGACAAGGCAAATCTACAGCTTATCAGAATCGTCAGACAGCCCAGAGGATAGGATCAGGGCTCTCTTCCCACGTCCATTTAGGGGTTTCTGAGAGCTCCAGCAGGCTGCAAAGCTAGACCTCCTGTAGGTAATAAAACTTCTGGTTTGAGCCCTGTAGGAAAACCTGCCCTTTCATTTTAATTTTTAAATTCTATTTTTAATTCTCTCAGGGATATTCATTCTCTCCTTCTCCTATTTCTCATGGGCAAGTCCTACTTATCCTTCAAATGCCATTCATTCATTCATTCGTCTAGTCAATCATTCAGCCAACATTTCTTGACCACTGCTGTGCTCCAGGTCCTGTGCCAGCACAGATTTCTCCGGGAAACAAGAGAAGAACTCCTAGTCCAGAATTGGAAGCAGAAGGGACAGCAAATAAAGTGCAGGTTATCAGTTCTGGGCCAGAGGAGCCCTAACTCAGTGTGGGAGGGTGGGTGAGGATCCAGGAAGAAGCCTTCCCTGACCTCACCCTCTTTCTCCCACCGTAATAGCCCCATTAGGCTCTAACTCCCAGGGCGCATCTCTTTTGCATTAGTTTCCTGTGTCGGTATCTTACCTCCCCTGCTTGGCCAGCAATCTTCAAACCTGGGTTCTTGAAGACCTTCTGTGGGGTACACGGGCACAGATACTTTCAAGGAAACTGACATCCAGGTCCTCAACCTTTATTTGTGCTCTTTCCTAAGACCTATCTTCTGGAGAGTATGCTCCAGACATCAGGGTACATCTTCTCCTGTCCCACCTCTCCTTCAACTGCTGCTATCCCTTCTCCCACATTACAAAAGAAAGGCCTGACTCTCTCAGCCTAGATTTTTACCCGCACAGCATTACCCCAGGGGTAAAAACCTCGAGGGCACCGACCAAAAGTACCTGTAAAACCAGTTGTTGTCCAGTGGATTCCAATTCATGGTGACCCTATGTGCGTCAGAGTAGAACTGTGCTCCATAGGGTTTTCAGTGGCTGATTTTTCTAAAATAGATTGCCAGACCTTTCTTCCTTCAGCCTTTCAGCGAGCAGCTGAGCATGTTAACCATTTGCACCACCCAGGGATTCCTTTGTATATATAAAAACTAAAAACCAAACCCACTGCCATCGAGACAATTCCGACTCATAGCAAACCTATAGGACAGAGTAGAACTGCCGCATAGGATTTTTAAGGAGCAGCTGGTGGATTTGAACTGCCAACCTTTTGGTTAGCAACCATAGCTCTTAACCACTGCACCACCAGGGCTCCTTTGTATATATAAAATCTCCTGGAGTTGGCTTAATTTGAGTGTGCCATTTGTTTCCTGTTGGAACACTCACAGGCACAGAAGTGTCCAGTTTTAAAAATTTATTTTGAGGAGCACAGGAACAAAAAGTCTAAAGACCACAGGTGCAGACTATAGCCTCATTCATTAATTAATTCATTTCTTCAATAAACTTTGACTGAATCATGCTCAGTGCTTGGTTTCAAAAATGAACTAGAAGGTGTCCCTCTCCTCAAGTAATAACAACGAGTGGGAGAGACAGATACACAATTAAACAAAGGACAATATAGTAGGGTGTGATATGTGCTTTCACAAAGAGATGGACAATGAGCTGGAGAAGCTGGAGAGAGCAACCAACTAATTCTAGCTGGGGGAATGGGGAGGGCTTCACAGAGGAGGTTTCATTTGGTTTATGGCATTAAAGATAAGTAGGAGCTCGCCTGGAAGTGGAAAATCATTCAAGGCAAAAGGGCAATATGAATAAAGGCATGGAGGCAGGAGAACTGATGATTATTCAGGGATTGTTGAGTTATGATTGAGTATCCAAAAGGTAGTCTTAGCTTCCTAGTGCTGCTGTAACAGAAATACCACAACTGGGTGGCTTCAAAGAACAAGAATTTATTTTCTCACAGTTCTTGGAAGCTAAAAGTCCAAATTAGGGTGTCTGGCATTCCTTCGTTGTCGGTACCCCCATGGATTCCTTGGTTCCTTGAGAATCCTCACATGGCATCTATCTTCCTGGTGTGTGTGTATCTCTGTGTCTAATCTGCTCTTTTTTTTCCCTAAATTTTATTTAGTTTGTTGTTGTTGAGAGTATATATACACAACAAAACATATACCAATTCAACAGTTTCTACATGTACAATTTAGTAACATTGATTACAACTCTTCTGAGTTGTTCCTCCCTCATTAACATAAACTCACTGCCCCCTAAGTTTTCTATCTAATCTTTTGAGTTGCTATTGTCAATTTGATCCGATACAGATAGTTCTTAAAAGAGCATAATGCTCAAGGCAGATCTTTTTTTACTAGTTAAGCTACACTATTGCCTGTGTGTGTGTGTGTGTGTGTGTGTGTGTGTTTAATGTGCTTTAGGCGAAAGTTTACAGAGCAAATTAGTTTCTCATTCAAAAATTTATACACAAATTGTTTCATGACATTGGTTACAATCTCTGCAATGTGTCAGCACTCTCTCCCGTTCTGCCCCAGGTTCCCCGTTTCCATTCTTCTAGTTTTCCTGTCCCTTCCTGCCTTCTTGTCTTTGCTTTTGGGCAGGTGTTGCCCGTTTGGTTTCGTATACTTGATTGATCTAAGACACATGTTTCTTTTGTGTGTTACTGTTTGTTTTATAGGCCTGTCTAACCTTTGGCGGAAAGGTGGGCTTTGGAAGTGGCTTCAGTTCTGAGTTAGCAGGGTGTCCAGAGCCATAGTCTTGGGGGTTCCTCCAGTGTCTGTCAGACCAGTAAGTCTGATGTTTTCTGTGAATTTGAATTTTGTTCTACGTTTTTCTCTCACTCTGTCCAGGACCTTCTATTGTGATCCATCAGAGCGGTTGGTGGTGGTAACTGGGCACCATCTTCTTCTTCTAAGTAATCTGCTCTTTTATAACTCAGAAGTGACTAAATTTAGAACCCACCCTATTAGGGTATAATCTAGTTAACATAACAAAGAAAATCCTATTTCCAAACAGGATTTCATCCACAGGTATAACCTGTTGCTTTAGAGTCAATTCGGATAGACCTTATAGGACAGAGTAGAGCTGCCTCATAGGGTTTGCAAGGCTGTAATCTTATGGAAGCAGACTGCCACATCTTTGTCCTGCCAGTCTGAACCAGTTTTTTCTGGTTCAAACCCCTGCTGAGAATTTGCATTTCTAACCAGTTCTCAGAAGATGCTAATGCTGCTGGTTACAGACCAATTCTCAGAATAACTAGTAGAGCAGTGGTTCTCAAAATTTATTATACCTAGGAATCATCTGGGGATCTTGTTAAAATGTACATTCTGATTCAGTATATCTTGGGTGCAAATGCAAATTCTCAGCAGGGGTTCAAACCGGAACCAACTGGTTCTGAAGCCCTGTCTCCTGCAGAGGAACTGGTGGGTTTGAACTGCTGACCTTTCGGTTAACAGCTGAGTACTTAACCACTGTGCCACCAGGATTCCAACACATATTTTGGGGGGGACACAATTTAATCCATAATAGAAAACAATAGATAAATTTGGTTAAATTAAAATGAAAACCTTCTTCATAGTAAAAGATTAGAATATCTAATGACTCCCTGGGAGAAGATAATCCAATTTCTATATAAATAACAACTAAAAATTATTAAGAACTAAAGACAAGTTGAAACTAAGCCCAATGACATAAATAGGCAATTCACAGAAGAGGAAGTTCCAATGTCGTTCAATGTCCTTAGTAATCAGGGAGATGCAAATTAAAATGATTAGACACCACTTCCAAAGAACAGAGTAGGGACCCATTGCTGTGAACTGCCCTATATGGTCTCCAAGGTTCAAATCTTGACAAGAAGCAGACGGCCACATCTTTCTCCCGTAGAGCAGTTGGTGGAGTCTAATCGCTGATCTTTCAGCTAGCGGCGAAGTGCTTAACCAATGTGCCACTAGGACTCCTGATACAGTATGGAAGGGGGGCAAAATAGTAATTTTACAATGGAGAAACCTGGAAAAACTCTTATCCAAGTGATTAAGCGTTGGTATCACTCAGTGCAGTAACTCATGGTGTCACTCCCCACCCCGTTCAGCACGGGTGGGTGGGGCCAGCCGGCGGAACCCCCCTGCCCCAGGGATGGAGCAGCCCGGCCCCGCCGCTCCCAGGGCTGAGCCCTATGGTGTGGCCGCGCCACCCAGCTCCCTGCAGCTCCTCCCTTCTCCCATTGGCCAAGGCGAAGACCCTTCACTCAACAAAATGGCGGAGGCCCAGCCGCTGACACCCTGGGGGGGGGGGGCAGGTGACAAGTTACCTCACTGGGTGACACCAACCCTAGCGACTGGCAGGTGACGGAGGGGGGGTGAGTTACGACACTGGGTGAGGATGGCACCAACCCTAGTGACTCCACTGCCTTGGGGGTCCCTCCCCCCGTGGCGTTGGCCTGCCTGCCGCTTCTGCGGACCCTGGGGTCATTTTGGTGTCACCCCCTCTGACAGTGTAAGGGGGTGCAGTCGGCACTGCCCACACTCCCCTAACGATGCCACCGCATCAAGGGTAATATCACCAGTAATGTCATGTAGATATCATGGTGATGATATGCTAGCTGATGAGAAGAACTCTTCACTCCGTGGTATTCTTTCCAAAATCGATAACTCCAGTTTGGTCCTGAGGAAATATCAGATAGACCCAAACTGAAGGACATTCTACAAAATATCTGACCAGCAATTCTCAAGAAAATGAGCTCTGGTTGTGCAATAGTTAAGTGCTCAGCTGCTAACCAAAAAGGTTGGTGGTTAGAACCCACTCAGTGGCTCTGCAGGAGAAAGATCTGCTGATCTGCTTCCATAAAGATTACAGCCAAGACAACCCTACAGGGCAGTTCTACTCTGTCACATGGGGTTACTATGAATTGGAATCAACTTGACAGTACTCAACAACAACTTCTCAAGACTATCAAGGTCATAGGAAAAGACTGAGACACTGTCACAAGCAAGAGGAGACAGGATAACAAAATGCAATGTAGACTCCTGCATTTGATCCTGGAACAGAAAAAAGGCCATTAGTGAAATTTAAATAAAGTATGAAGTTTAGTTAAGAGTAATGAATTAACATTGGTTTCTAAGTTTTCGTAAATATTCCATGGTAATATAAGACGTTAATGTTAGGGGAAATTGTGTGAAAAGTACGTGAGAACTCTGTTTTATCTTTACAGCTTTTCTGAAATTTAAATTTATTCCAAAATAAAGTGTTTATTAAAAAATGAATGGATGAACCTTGAAAACATCATGACTTATTTGAGAGAAATAAGTCAGTCACAAAAGGACAAATATCGTATGATCTCACTTACATGAAATAAGCAAATATACAGAAACCAAACATTATTAGTGATAAGCGTGGGTAGGAAAACTCATTGCCGGTGAGTCAATTCTGACTCATTAGTGACCCTATAGGACAGAGTAAAACTGCCCGCATAGTGTTTCCAAGGCTGTAATCCTTACGGAAGCAGGCTGCCACATCTTTCTCCCTCGGAGCAGCTAGTGGGTTCAAGTGTTTAACCACTGCACCACTGGGGCTCCTTACAGGAGTAGGAGGGAGTGGGAAAGACAAGGGTTTTGTTTAGGGGGTATTAAGTTGATGTTAATGGTGGTGGAATGATTTGGAAAAGGATTTAGGGAACGGTTGCACAACTTGAAGAATGTAATCAATTTCACTGAGTTGTCCATGTAGAAATGTTGAGATGGTGTATGTTTGTTATGTATATTTTCACCACATTAAAAATTTTTTTAAAAAAATGATGAGATACTATTTTCTACCCATCAAATTGGCAAAAATTAAAAAGTTCGACTGAATCAAGTATTAAGGACAATATGGGGAAAATGGTATTCTCATACTTGCTGGTGGGAAGGCAAAGGGTGCTTTAAATAACATCTTGGTCTGAGAAAGCTGAAAATGTACAAATGCCACCACCCAGCAATTACATTTTTAAGTATATAGTGAGAGGAATTCTTGTGCACCAAGAGATATGTACAAAAATGTTTGATAAAACACTGTTCACAAAAACATAAAACTGCAACAGCTTGGATGTTTATCAATACAGGAATGGATATTAAAAATTGAGATATATTAATATGATGGCATATTTATTATACAGCAATAAAAAGAAAGAGAAAATATGCATACTAACATGGCTAGATGTTAAAAAATATAATACTGAGTGAAAAAGTAAGGGTACATATGATATGATGCCATCGATGCAAATTTAAAAGACACATGAAAATACTATATTTTGTTTATGCATATGTGTACATTAATTCATTCATTTAACAAAATTTTATTGAATGTCTTCAATAGGTGAATGGATAAATGAGCTGTGATCCATCCATACAATGGAGGATTATTCAGCAATAAAAAGAAATGAGCTAGCAAGCTATGAAAGACATAGACCTTAAATGTATACTGCTAAGTGAAAGAAGCCAGTCTGAAAAAAAAGCTACATACTTTATGATTCCAACTATATGACATTCTGGAAAAGGCAAAACTAGAAAGAGAATAAAAAGATCACTGGTTGCCAGGGGTTCAGGAGGAGTGGAGGAAGGATGCACAGGTGCAGTGTGATGAATAGCTTTTATTTTTTTCTTTTTTATGGTACTGTAGATGAAGGCTTACTGAGCAAATTAGTTTCTCATTAAACAATTAATACACATACTGTTTTGTGACATTGGTTGCCAACCTCATGACATGTCAACACTTTCCCCTTCTCGACCTTGGGTTCCCCACTGCCAGTTTTCCTGTCCCCTCCTCCTTTTCGTTCTGGCCCCTGAGCTGGTGTGTCCATTTAGTCTTGTTTTGTTTTATGGCCTGTCTAATCTTTGGCTGAAAAATGAACCTCAGGAGCAACTTCAATACTGAGTTAAAAGTGTGTCTGGGGGCCATACTCCCAGGGTTTCTCCAGTCTCTGTCAGATCAGTAAGTCCGGTCTTTTTTTTGTGAGCTAGAATTTTGTTCTACATTTATCTCCAGCTCTGTCTGCGACCTGCTATTGTGATCCCTGTCAGAGCAGTCAGTGGTGGTAGCTGGGCACCATCATGATGGATAACTTTTATATGGCCTTTCTTGCCATGGTCTTGTAACTCCTACCAAAAGACTGGTGGGGCTATGCAAATTAGGCACTTGTGGCCCACCAAGGGAATTGGATAGCTTGCTAATAATGTAAATAAGGTACATGGTACCCTTGTGGGGTCCAAGCCCGTTGCCATAGATTCTGACTCATAGCTATACTTGTGGGAGTCGGACTGTGCAAATAAGGTATATGGAACCCTAATGAGGGGATTGGTCAGTTTGCCATTCTGCTAGGCTCAAAACAGCCAATTCCAGAGAAGAGAGGGGATCTCATGACTATCAAGAAAGAAGAGCCAGGACTCAGGGAACATCTAGCTCAGTTGGCATATGTGGGGATATATGCCATTAAAACATGGCTGCACTATTGACAACTGCAGCTCCCACAGGCCTCTATGCTGCACAGCATGTTGAGACTTGTCCCCAACATGTTGAGACTTGTCACGACTTGTTTTCCCAAACCTATTGTCCCATTACTGATTGGCTTGTTTACCTGAATTCCTTCTCCCTTGCCCGAAACTTACTGTTACTCACCCAAAGCCCATTGTTCTGTTATTTGCTTCACTGCTTGCTGTATTGACTATAAATAAACTCCTGGGACTGAAGCCAGGAGTCGACTCCTCAGAGTGACCCTCCTGGCCCCACTTCTCTGTAAGAGTTGTGTTTGGCTACTGTCTCCGCCGTCCCGACATTCGCCACTGCTGCGACAGGCATAACATAGTTTATAAAGAAAATGTTCTGCATTCTACTTTGGTGAGTAGCGTCTGGGGTCTTAAAAGCCTGTGAGCGGCCATCTAAGATACTCCACTTGTCTCATCCATTTGGGAGCAAGGGAGAATGAAGAAAACTAAAGACACAAGGGAAAGATTAGTCCAAAGGACTAATGGACCACAAAGTCCAGTACAGCTAGATGGTGTCCGGCTACTACAACTGACTGCTATGACAGGGATCACAATAGAGAGTCCTGGACAGAGCTGGAGATAAATGTAAAACAAAATTCTAACTCACAAAAAAAGACCAGACTTACTGGCCTGAGAGAGACTGGAGAACCCAGGGAGTATGGTCCCTGACACCCTTTTAGCTCAGTAATGAAGTCACACCTGAGGTTCACCCTTCAGTCAAAGATTAGATAGGCCCATAAAACAAAACAAGACTAAAGGGGCACATCAGCCCAGGGGCAAGGACTAAAAGGCAGGAGGGGACAGGAAAGCTGGTAATAGGGAACCCCAGGTCGAGAAGGGAGAGCGTTGACATGTCGTGGGGTTGTTAACCAATGTCATAAAACAATATGTGTACTGTTTAATGAGAAGCTAGTTTGTTCTGTAAACCTTCATCTAAAGTACAATTCAAAAAAAAAAAAAGTGAAGAAAGAAGAGCCAGGAGAGGAGCATGTTCTTTGGACCTGGGATCCCCGCACTGAGAACTTCCTAGATCCAGGAGACAGAGAGAGAGCTGTAACACCTAAGACGGCGAGAGACAGCAAGAAGTAGCAGCACGGAAATGGAGGCAGCAGAGGCAGCAGAACTTGGAGACTGGTAGGAGATGGCAGGGATGAGCTTCCCGGCCCATGGAACGAGAAAGCTGAGCACCTCTGGACAGGAGGCTTGGAGTAGGGTGTCTCTGGGTACTTATCAGCAGAGCTAAAAGAGCTTTGTAACACTTGCCCAAGTAGGGCAGAGGCTGAGGGGCCAGAGAGAGGCGTGCCTGAGGAGAGGTTGTCCTGATAGAAGTACTATATCCTGAGCATTCCTGAACCTGAATGGTAACCCATTACTTCCTTAATAAACCCCATAATTGTGAGTATTGTCTGTGAGTTCTGTGTGGCCATTGCAACAAATTATTGAACCCAGCAGAGAAGTAGAGAGTGCTGTGGAAGGGATGGTTGGAGCCAGAATTGATAAAAAGGTTGGAGGGTGGAGGCCATGTCTGACCTCTGCTTCACAGGAATCAGCCTGGGGCTGTTAATCTTGATTCTCCTTCCTGCTCATGAAGTTAGATGAGGTCAGGTGCCCTGCCTTGCCATTTCTACAACAGGGCATTTTTAGGGCAGTCAAACTATCAATGTAATAGTGGACATATGACATTATGGATTTCTCAAAACCCATAGGACTGTACAATAGAAAGAGTGATTCCCAAATGTAAACTATGGACTTCAGTTAATAATAATGCATCAATATTGGCTTATCAATTATAACAAATGTACCACATAAATGCAAGATGTTAATAATAGGCAAAATAGCGCAAAGGGAGGAGAAGGGGGTATATGGAACTTTCCCTACTTTCTGCACAGTTTCTCTGTAAACCTAAAATTGTTCTAAAAAATAAAGTTTATTAAAATAAATAAATAAATAAATGGAACAACCAGAACAGAAATAATGAGAATGTTCACGCATTGTGAAGAAGGTAACCAATGTCACTGAATAACTTGTATAGAAATTGTTGAACGGGAACCTAAAACAGCTGTATAAACCTTCACTGAAAACTCAATATTAAAATAAAGAAACAAAGAAGGGAAGAAAAGAGGGAGTGTCAGGGTCAGGCATTACACTTTAAAAGAAGCTGTCAGGGGAGGCCTCACTGACGGATAATATTTGAGCAAAGACCCCCCAAGGAAGTGAAGGAGGAAACCATGCAGATATCTGGGGCAACAGCATTTCAGACAGAGGGAACAGCCAGGCCAAAGGCTCTGAGAGAGGAGCAAACCTGGAATGTTTGAGGAATAAATAGGAAGCAGGCTAGGACGGCTAAAGCAGAGGGAGTAAGGGGGAAATAAATTGGAGATGAGGCAGAGAGATGGGGTCCTCTCTGGGTGGGGACTTGTAGGCCATAATAAGGACCATGGAGGTGCCTGAACAAGGGGTAACAGCACTGACTTAGGCTCTAAAGGGATCCCTCTGGCTGCTTTGTTGAGATGAGACTGCTCAGAGGCTAATGTGATAATTTAGGCAAGAAATGCTGGAGGCGTGGACCAGAGTGGTAGTGGCGGAGGTGGTAAGACGTGGTTGGATTCTGGATATATTTTGAAGGTCAAATTGACAGTGTTTGCTGAGGTTTGGTATGAAAGAAAGAGAGGAGTCAAGGATGACATAGGTTTTTGGCTTGAGTAACTGGGTGTACAGAGTGGCTGTTTCCTGGCTAGGGAAGACAGTGGGAGAAGCAGAGTTGAGGAGAGGGTGGGGGGGGTCTGGGGTTCAAGTTTGGATACATTGAGATGTCTCTTTGACAGCCAGGTGGAGATAGCAAGTGTTCAGTTGGATGTACAAGACGGAGTTTAGAGCAGAGGACTGAGCTGCAGATATAAATCCATGAGTTGTATACACACAGATGGAATTTGAAACCATGTGGTGGGATGAGGTCACCAGAGAAATGAATGTAGATAGAGAAGTGAAATGGTGAGAACCAAGTCCTGGGGCCCCCAACATTTAAAGGTTGAGGAAGGAGGAGGAGGAGGATTCAACAAGGGGAGACTGAGAGGAGCAGACAGTGAGGTGGGTGTAAAACCAGGAGAGTGTGGTGGTCTCACAAACTAATTGAAGAAGATGTTTGAAGAAGAAACAAGTGATCAAGTGCGTCAAAGGCCACTGATGGATAGAGAAAGATGAGGCTCAAGAAATGACCATTTGATTGAGCATCATGGAGGTCATTGGCAACATTGACAAGAGCAGTTTAGGTCCAGTATATGAGGGTAAAGGGAGCCCTGGAGGCACAGTGGTTAAACTCTTGACTGCTAACCAAAAGGTTGGCAGTTCGAACCCTCAGCCACTTGGCGGGAGAAAGATGTGGCAGTCTGTTTCCGTAAAGATTTACAGGCTCGGAAACCCTATGGGGGCAGTTCTACTTTGTCTTCTAGGGTCACTATGAGTCAGAATCAACTCAGTGGCAATGGGTTTGGGTTTTAGCCTAACTGGACTGGGTTCAAGAGAATGTGGGGAGAGAAAATGGATACAGCTAGTATAGACAACTCTTCGAAGTTTCCGGTAGTAGCTGGAGGGAGGTGTGGCGTGAAAAGATGTGTGTTAAAGCGTCAAAATAATACATTACACTCATGATAGAGGTTGCCTGAGGGTGGGAAGAGGGGAGGGAAATGTCATCGATGGCTCAAAGCGACTTTATTATTTGACAAAACATTACAGATGACTGTAAAAAAAAAAAATCAAAAGCAAAAAAAAAAAAAACAAAAACTGAAAGCAAATATAACAAACTGTAACAGCTATTAATATTGAGGGTTGAAAATTTAGTTGTTTGTTATACTATCTTTATATTTTGAAATTTCCTTATAAATGAATCAATGGAAAAAAAAATACCTCAGGCCTACTAAATCCTAACCTCTCCAGCAGGGCCAAGAAATCTGCATTGAAAACAAACACCCCCTCTCACCCTGCAATGATTCTGAGAACACAGAGGGTGTGATAGTTAATTTCATGTGTCAGCTTGGCTAGGCTATAGTGCCCAGTTGTTTGGTCAAACACTAGTCTAGATGTAGCTGCGAAGGAATTTGGTGATGTGATTAACATTTATAATCTGTTTACTCTAAATAAAGGAGATTACCCTTGATGATATGGGAGGGCCTCATCCAATCAACTGAAGGTTTTTAAGAGCAAAAATAGGTTTTTGAGAGGAGAAGGATTCCGCCTTAAGTCTATAACAAAAACATCATGCCAGAGTTTCCAGCCGCCTGGTCTACTGATTTTGGATTTACCAGTCTCCATAATCATGTGAGCCAATTCCTTAAAAATCTCTCTCTCTCTATATATATATGTATATGTACACACACCCTGCTCCCCTTCCCTGACCCATGAGGAGATGTGCTATAATTTAAAAGAATTACTATACATGTTTTTTTTAATTTATACAGACAGAAATCTGGGAGATATGTGTGGGAATGGATATTAAGGGTATGGGATAATGGTGAAAGGAACATAAAGTTGGATCAGGTAGAATTTATTGATATGGGCCTGTTATAGATTGAATTGTGTCCCCTCAAAATATGTGTTATAAATCCTAACCTCTATCCTGTGATTATAATCCCATTTGGGAATGGGTTGTCTTTGTTATGTTAATGAGGCAGGATTAGTGTAGAGTGTGTTTTGAGTCCATCTTTTACAAGATATAGGAAGAGCAGATTAGGACAAGCAAGCAAGCAGAAATGGCAGAAAAGAGATGCCAAGCCACATGAAGATCGCCCAGGAGCAGAAGCTCAGAAGAGACAAAGACCTTCTTCAAGAGCCAACAGAGAGAGAAAGCCTTCCCCTAGAGCTGGTGCCCTGAATTCAGACTTCTAGCCTCCTAAATTGTGAGAAAATAAATTTCTGTTTGTTAAAGCCACCCACTTGTGGTATTTCTGTTATATAGTAGTATTAGATAACGAAGACATGCCTTATCTTCCTGCCAGTCATCCTTTCTTGACGGGGCCTCATGGAGAAGGGATATTTGTGGAGAGGCTTAAAAGATGTGAGGGAGTGAGTCGAGCGAATATCTGGGAGTGTTCAGGCACAGGGAGCAGCAAGTGCTAAGGCCCTAAGGCAGAAGTGTGCCTGGCAGTGGTTTGAAAAAAGCAAGAAGGCAAGATGGTTGGAGTGGAGTCAGTAAAGCGGAGAATGGAAGAAGAGGGCCTATGGTACTATGGTACTAAGGTACTATGACAGAAAAGAAGGAAATGAACAAGTCACTGAGCGCCAACTAGGTACCGGGAACTGTGCTTGGCATACACTGTCTGTCTGATGCTTGCTGTAACTACACAAGGCAGGTATAATGAACCCACCCAACTTTTATACACATGATTGAACTGAGGGACTGAAACAAAATGTTACTTACCCATGATATACTGCTAATAAGAGGCCAACAGGATCCTTTCCCAGCACCATACATGATCTGCCACGTATCAGGCGATATCATAGCTACAGCAATTCCACAAAATTCCCAGCACTTTTATTTAGTCAAAGGAGTCAGTGAGAGAGGTAGGGAGCAGACATGGCCTAAGTACCTGGATATGCCACCCAGGGCCCTGGCAATGAGGCTGTCCTAGATCTGCAGGGGGATGTGTCTGTAGAGACGTGACCTCCTTGAGTGGACAGTGGTGTGGGCCTGGAATGGTTAAAAAACGATGACTTGCTAAAAAACATGGTTACTGATATTGCGGTATATTTCAACTGATTTCTTTTAACAAGATATTGCTTTTTAGCACACACAAATACACAGCAATATAATTTATTTAAATTTTTTAAATTCATAGTATACTACAGGTGGTGTAGTTTGATGACAGGACCAATCTCACAGATGTGAAGGTCTTCTTTCAGGCCTGTCAGCATGTCTATGTGGCTGAATGTGTAACTTCATGTGTTCCTAACATCAAAAGCTTACATATGAGCCCCTTGGTGCATGTGGACAAAGATAATGATGGGTGGTGCTCACTGGCTGCTGCCCAAAGTCTTCATGTACATTAGCTAATCAATATCCCCATAACAGCCCTGGGAGGTTGGCACTATTGTTGCCCCCACATTACGAAGGAAGAAACTGAGGAACAGGGAGGTTGACTGATTTATCCAAGGTCATATAACCAGTGAGTGGTGGTGACGGGATTTGAACCTAAACAATCTGGCTATCCACGTTAGGCAGCCCCTGGCACAACAGATAACTGGCTACTGTCTTAGTTATCTAGCGCTGCTATAACGGAAATACCATGAGTGTTTAACAAACAGAAGTTTATTCTCTCACAGTTTAGGAGGCTAGAAGTCCCAATTCAGGGTGCAAGCTCCAGGGGAAGGCTTTCTGTCTCTGTCGGCTTGGTGGGAAAGTCCTTGTCATCAATCTTCCCCTGGCTCTAGGGGCTTTTCAGCTCAGGGACCCTGAGTCCAAAGGACACGATCCACCCCTGGATCTTTTTACTTGGTGGTAATGAGGTCCCTCTCTTCTCTGCTCACTTCTGTCTTTCATATTTCAAAAGATATTGACCCAAAATACAACCTAATCCTGTAGATTGTTTTCTGCCTCATTAACATAACTACTTCTAATCCTGCCTCATTAACATCAAGAGGTTAGGATTCACAACACATCAGATCACAAATTGGACGACAACTACACAATACTGGGAATCATAGTCTAGCCAGGTCGAAGCACATATTTGGGGAATACAATTCAATGCATAACAGCTACTAACTGAAAGGTTGGAAGTTCAAATCCACCTGTAGGCACCTTAGAAGAAAGTCCTGGCAGTTTACTTCCAAACGATCACAGCCATTGAAAATGCTATGGAGCACAGTTCTACTCTGAAACACATGGGGTTGCCATGAGTCAGAATCCACTCGACAGCAACCAACTTGGTTTTTGTTGGTACTTAACTATTATGCCGCACTGTCTTCCCTGGGCTAGATCTTGGCCACAGGCTGCCCCAGGTGGTCTCTCCCAAGGGCTCTTTCCTGACAGTGTCAGGTTGTCATAACCTTCTCTGGGCTGTGGAGGATCTCAGGGCTGGCATTTCCTGGCCCTCATAAGATCTGCTGCTTTTCCAGGACTCACTGAGGACTGGAGTTGGGGAGAATCAGAGAGTAGGGAGATCAGAGTGCACCAGTGAACACTGCCCTCAAGACTGAAAAGGACTATGTATCTCAGAGTTCTGACCCCACAGACCTGGCAGAAAGTCCCTCCGCTGACCACACCCTTTCCCTCTCTTCCTTTTGCTAGGCTGAGCTTGTGGTGTTTTCAAATAGTACTAGATTCAGAAGTCAGAAGCCTGGCTTAAGTCATGAATCTGCTACCTAATAGCTATGTGACCTTGGGCAACTTGTTTCATGTCTCTGAGGCTTGGCTTTTTCATCTCTAAAATGAGAATGAAAATAATAGCTAAAATGTACTGAGCCCTCACCATGCACCAAAACAAGCCTGGGGGACTTGCTTGTGAATTATAAAGAGCTGAACAACTGCAAAGCATTATGGTCATTATTCTGATCCTTGCTCTAAACACTGCTCTTCTCTTTGGTTACTTCCATTATAGCTGATTTTCACCTTTCATCTGCTCCCAGGTGACACAGGACCCCGGCCTTCTCTGAAGGCTCTTCCAAGATCTTCCATTATCTTACAGGTGGCTAGGCCTGTGCCAGAAGAATGTGGGGTATAGAGAATTCAGGTTAATGTTGCCTCTCCCAGTCACTACCACGTTGCTCTACTTAAAATTATTTTAATATACCTTTCCGTGAAAGGTTCCTAGAGAAAAGTGCGCATATCGTGAGTGCTCAATGTTATCAAAAAACAACTTCATCTGTGTGACCTTTGTAGCCACCACCCAGTAAAGAAACAGAACATTACTAGCAGCCCAGAGGCCCTTGCTGTGCCTCATTTGTGCTCCTTCCCAATCACTACCACAGCTTCCTCCCCAAAAGGAATAACTATCTTTACATCTAACACCATAGATGCATTTTCCCTATTTTTGCACTCTACATAACTACAATCATACAGTATTTAGACTTATATGTTCAGCATCTTTTACACAACTTGATGTTTGTAAGAGTCATCCATGTTGTTGTGTAGCAATGGTACATCTATTTTCATGGCTTTCTAGTATTCCATTTGCTATGAGTTAAACTGTATCCTCCCAAAATACGTGTTGGAATCTGAACCCCTATACCTGTGGATGTAATCCTGTTTGGAAATAGGGTTTTCTTCATTATGTTAGTTAACTCTTCAGAGAGTAGGGTGGATTCTGAATCTAATCACTTCTGAGTTATAAAAAGGGCAGATTAGACACAGAGATAAATACACATGGGGGAAGACACAGACACCATGTGAGGATTATCTGCAATCCAAGGAACCAAGGAATGCCTGGGACTACCTATAAAGAAGGAATCAACATGGCTGAGACCCTGATTTGGACTTTCAGCCTCCAGAACTGTGAGAAAATCAATTTCTGTTCTTTAAAGCCATCCATTTGTGGTATTTCTGTTACAGCAGCACTAGGTAACTGAGACATCATTATATAAATACCAAAAGAAACCAAACCCATTGCCACTGAGTCAATTCTGACTCGTAGTGAACCTATAGGACAGAGTAGAACTGCCCCATAGGGTTTCCAAGGAGCAGCTGGTGGATTCCAACTGTCAACCTTTTGGTTAGCAGCCAAGTTCTGAACCACTGTGCCACCAGGGCTCCTATATAAATACAGTACACCTAAATTTATTAATAGGAGTCCCTGGGTGGTGCAAACAATTAACATGCTCAGCCGCTAACCATAAAGATTGGAGATTCGAGGCATTTTGGAAGAAAGTCTGGATATCTACTTCTAAAAAATCAGCCATTGAAAATCCTGTGGAACACAGTTCTACTCTGACGCTCATGGGTTGCAATGAGTCAGAATCAACTCAATGGCAATCTTTTTTTTTTTTTTTTGGTTAACAACCCCACAACATGTCAACCCTCTCCTTTAATGGTATTTTTTTTTTTTTTTTTTGGTTAAATTTACTAATTATAGTTGTTGCATATTCAGGTTGTTTCAGCTTTTGGTTATTATAAACACTGTTGCTATGAACATTCTTACACGTGTCTTATCGTGCATATAAGTATGCATTTTTGTTTACCCTATTTATTTGCTTTTTAATAAAAAACCAAAAAACCAAACCCATTGCCCTCTAGTGAATTCTGACTCATAGCAACCCTATAGGACAGAGTAGAACTGCCCCATAGAGTTTCCAAGGAGCACCTAGTGGATTCAAACTGCAGACCTTCTGGTTAGCAGCCGTGGCACTTAACCACTACACATCCAAGGTTTCCATGCTTTTTAATACTTATCATTATTTTAATTTCTTTTATCCATTTGTGTATTTAATTTACTGTCTCTCCACCTTCCCTCTCCACACTGCAACGTCAGCTCCACGAAAGCAGGGACCTTGTCTGTCTTGTTTGTAGCTGTATGCCCAGTGCTTAGAACTTGGCACAAAGAAGGTGCTCAGCAGAACGAATATTTGAAGATAACAGAAACTTACATGGGCCTAGCATGTAGGATTGGATTTATGAGGTGCTTTCACATATATGGAGCCCTGGTGGCACAGTGGTTAAGACCTCGGCCGCTAACCAAAAGGTCAGCAGTTTGAATCTACTGGCTACTTCTTGGAAACCCTGTGGGGCAGTTCTGCTCTATCCTATAGGGTCGCTACTCGATGGCAATGGGTTTGGTTTGGTTTTTGGTTTCACATATACATTATCTTACTTAGTTCTCACTAGAATCCTATGACATACTGTTAGTATTATCATTCCCATTTTAGGAAGAGGAAACAGGCTCAAAGAGGTGATGGGCCTTATCTAAGATTATTCAGATGGCAACACATAGAGTTAAGATTTGAATCCAGCTTAATCTGACTCCATATACAACACTCTTTCCACTGTATCCTATTTGTCTTACAGGATTGGAGAGGCCCAGGATTGAAATCCAGAGCCACAGAAGAGTATAGCTTGCCTTCTGTTTTCTGATGTTCTAGAGCAGCGGAAAGACTATGGGGAGTTAGGGAACTGGGAACTTTCCACCAGAGGGCAAAAACCATGTCTTATTCACTTCTGTGTTGCCAGAGCCCAGCACAAGGCCTTGTTACAAGAGGCCCAATGAATGTTTATCAAACTGAACCCCTGTGAAGTCACTTGAGACCTTGAGCTACTCACTTTGACTTTCTCAGCCCTCAATTTACTCTTCTGCAAAATGCAGACAGCATTTCAGTAATTTCAATAGTTCTCAGCCCTAGCTGTACATTAGAATCATCTGGGGACGTTTTGAAAAAATACCCATGCCTGGCACCAGCCTTGTGTTTTTGTTGTTGTTATTTGCTGTTGAGTCAATTCTTACTCATGGAGACACTGAATCCAAATCGCTGATGGTGGGTTCCAGGCAAGGATATTGTTTAAAAACTTTCCAGTGAGTCCAGCCATGATCTCCCTTGAAACCTGACCAATTCTAACCTACACCATCGGTTCAAATCTCAGCTGTACTATTTACGTGCTAACTAGAAACTCTTTTTGTCTCAGTTTCCTCATATGTAAAATTGGAACCATGATAATTGTTCTATGTGTTAAGCTCCATTCTAAACACTTGAAATTCATTATCTCATTTAGCCATCACAGTAGCTCTCTGATATTGGTACTACTACTACTATTTCCACTTTACAGATGAGAAAGCTGTGGAACAGAGAGGTAAGTAACTTGCTCAAGGTCACATGGTACGACAATAATATATCCTTTACAGAATTATTGAGAAGCTTTCACGAGACTGCAAGCGTGGATGTGAAAGCACTTTATAAAATAGTAAAGCATTTTACCTAAGTGAGTTAGAATCTTTGTAGATTCAGGACTTCTTTATTTTATTTTATTTTTTTGCTATTTTTGACTCTCCTTTCTCTTCCTAGGAGCCCTGGTGGTGTAGCGGTTAAACTGCTGGCTGCTAACCAAAAGGTCAGCAGTTCGAATCCACCAGCAGCTCCTATTCAAACCGCTGACCTTTTTGGTTAACAGCCAAGCTCTTAACCCCTGTGCCACCGGGGCTCCAATCAAAAGGTAGGTGGTTGGAATTCAATGGCACTCCGCAGTGGAAAGATGGGGCAGTCGGCTTCCATAAAGATTTAAAAAAAGAAAAGATCCCTTACCATCCAGTCAATTCCAACTCATAACAACCCTACAGGACAGAGTAGAACTGCCCCATAGGGGTGCCAAGGAGAGGATGGCAGATTTGAACGGCCAGCCTTTTGGCTAGCAGCCGAGCTCTTAACCACCGAGCCACCAGGGCTACGCAAGGTCCGAGCCCCTATCGGGTAATTCTACTCTGTCCTGTAGGGTAGCTGTTTGTCGGAATGGATTCGACCGCAGAGGGTTGGTTTTTGGATCTCTCTTCCTACGCCATACCTCTCCCTCGGTGACAGGGGGCGCTGCGCTGCGCGGGCACTGACAGGTCCCTCTAACCCGCTGCACCGGCCACTCGCTGGTGCCTATAAGACACAGCGCCGGGCTCAGAGCCGCTTCAGTGCACTGCCGCTGGGGGTGGGGTGAGGGTTATTCTGGGAGCTGGACGCCGAGCAGCTGCTGCTGGGCCGAGGCGGAGCGCAGCGCCTCGCCGGGGCCGCAAGGAGGGGCGTGTTGTCGTCGGCCCACAGCGAACCACCCCGAGCCCGCGCTGAGGCGCCTTCCGCTTCCCTCCATTTCCCCGGAATCTCAGCCCGGCGCGCCAGGATCTCGGCCCTTTTCTGGGTGGGGAAGCTCCGGGCCGCTTTCCGGCTTCACTCCTTTATCGCAGCCTGGGCTCCCAGCCCACTTTCTCCCTTTTCCTGGACTGGGTCCCACCCCTCTCGGTCCCCTTCCTGTAGCCCCGGCTCCCTACCCCTTCCGTTAGCCCAGAGTCCCAGCGTACCAGCTCCTCAGTCACTTTCCTCAGCCAAGATTCCCAGTCTTCCCTCTTCCTTTCCCTTGCCTGGGATCTAACCTTCCCTGTCCCTTCCTCTGCTTCAGGGCTCAGGCCCCTGCCCCCCTTTTCCAAGCCTGGGGCTCCAGACCTTTTGGTCTCCTCCAGTAGTCCTTCCTGGGTCCTTGTCCCTTCTTCCCAGTTTGGAGTCTCAAATCCTAGTTTCAAAACTTGGGGTTTTGAAAACCCCTTGGCTTCCCCTTTCCCTCAAAGGACTGCTTCCACGAAAATACCTCCTTAAAACATGAACTTTTCTTAGACTACCCCATACTCTTCCCATCTGCTGACCCCTTGCTACCTATGTCCCAGGTCTTACTCCCCCTTTGCTAAAGGTTGAGGCCTTCTGGGTGGAGGGAGCAGGATGATGCCTCTGTGGTCAGGCATCTGTGGCCTCTCTCCGCCACGGATCTTCCCTTCGTTGCTCGTGGTGGTAGCCTTGGTGGGGCTGCTACCTGTTCTCAGAAGCCATGGCCTCCAGCCCAGCCCTACTGCCAGCACCATCCGGGGCTCAGAGCCACCACGGGAACGCTCGATTGGGGATGTCACCACTGCCCCACCAGGGGTCATCCCAGAAAGCCGCCCTGTTAACCATTCTGTCACTGAAAACCACATAAAGCCACGAAAGCCCTTTCCAGTCCTTGGCATCGACTACCTACATGTGCGCACACCCTTCGAGATTGCGCTCTGGATTCTGCTGGCCTGCCTCATGAAGATAGGTAAGTCCACGTTACTCCAGTACTGCTACTGCCGCCACCACCAGACTGGTGACCTGGCTCACCTTTTACCCTTCAGGGCTGCCCAGGAATAAGGGTCTGGACTATTCCTGTAACATAGGCAGCCTCCATCCTGCCATCTTTTTCCTTCTCGAACTTGAGCTCTGTGGCCTTTTTGGTTCTAAGGCTTGCCAAGATTGGAACCAGCATCGTGGGGAAGAGCAGGCAGGATGAGAGGATAGAATGCTTCTGATACTAGGTACCTTCAGCAAGGCTTCCAAGCTTGGTAAGTCTCCTTTGGCTGGGCCAGACCTCATGGGGAGCCAGGCATCCAGCTGTGTGAGACAGTGAGGAGCATCTTCCATCAAGTGGCACATTCTGTTTTGTCATCAGCAGCCAGTGCAATTACACGCTTCATGGTAGGGTGGCCCAGGATGGAGTATATTTCTAGTTGGCCTGTCTAAGGAGTTTGAGGACAGATAGAGACTTACGACTGTGTTTGAAAGTGAGGGAGCCTCGTAGTCTCACCTTCTTTCATCTCTAGAATGTTATCCATCAGCTTTGCCTGCCCAGGCTGGTTAGGAGCCCCTGAGTCAGTTTCCAGCCCAGGAATGCCATCTCTTATACAGTTTATGGATTAGGGAGCCCTGGAAATTCCTGAAGCCTGTTTTGGGGTGGAGGCAGAGTGGAGGTTGGAGCTCTGTCTGGCCTCAGCTCACTTGTAGTTTGGCACCTGGCTGTGTCTCAAGGTGCTGTCTGAGCTGGCTAGTCACATTGCCCTGCTGTTTAGCAAAGGAGGAGAAATACAGGTGGAGGGGCTAGGGATGTTTTGGTCTGAAGAGACTTGGAAACATTCTTTTTCGGGGAAAGAAACAGAAAAGTTGTTTCTCCCAGAGGGTTGTCTCCCTGCCACACCTGAGCATCCTGTTCTGCTGGGTGATTTACCAGAGCCTACATAGCCCAGATGTCCCAGTAAGTGGTATCCAGGGGTCTTTGAACACTGCCTTTGCTTTTTCAGTCCCCAGCTAGCTGTGGAAGGCACAGGGGGCCTGGGACTCTGCTCCCCTTTTGCCTGACGTTTAGGTTTGGGCTGTATGTGACTCTTGGCAGGAAGCCCAGCAGCTTTTGGAAGGACATGCTGGTGCTGAGTGGCAATGCCAGGCTGGTGTGAGACAGGCTCTGGGATGTGCTGCAGGAGAGCTCTGGTGCCTGGGTCTATCACTGACTCCGGACAGATCCAGGAATGACTTCCTGCTGCAGGGCTTTGGTGCTGAGCAGGTCACAGTGGCAGGGCCTGTGCATGGAGCTGGCCCACCAGCACCTATACCCCGATGGCAGCCAGCTTCCTGGCAAAATCAAGGACTGGACAAGGGGAGACTTGTGTACTGATTTCTGACATAATTAGACGACCTTGAACAAACTGGGGCCTTTTTCTGCTGGTCTCCCCCACCTGTGAAATGGGCAAGAATCTCTACATTTCCAATTAGGCCATGGGACTTTATGTCTTAATTTATTGGAAGAAACTAAGGTGACTATGGTCATTTGCCTGTGTGAGACCAGGAAGAGACCTCACAAGCGTTGTCTATAAATCGCCCTCCTCTCTCCAATCTCCTCGCCTCCCACATCTGGCATTGTGTTAAGGGCATCAGGGGCTGGCACACACACTCCGGGTGTCAGTGTCTGCTGGTGGGACAACAGCATGACCACAAGGACCCCGAAGGCCTGGTATCTCTAGTCCTAAAGGGGCCCGGGTTGGTCTGACACAGCCGGAGAGCTGTGCCTGGGACCCTGGGCTGCTGGACAGCAACGATGGTGCCATGGCAAGGGTGTCAGTCTAGAAATCAGGAAGCCTGGCTTCTCATCCATCTCCCTCTGTGACCTTGGGCTAGCCACGCCTCTTCACCTGGCAGCCGATCTCTGTGGTCCCTTCCAGGTCTGACGTTGCTGCCATTCCACTGACTCGGGTAACTCCGGCAAGTCACTCAGCTTTGGGCCTCAGTTTTCCCATTGTAAAATGAGGAGGTTGGATATGTTCTCAAGGGCTTTTGCAGCTCCAAAAGCCTGTGTCTCTGGTTTGGAAACACATTTTTCTGCCTCTGAAAACAGGAACTTTAGCATCTGGCCATCCTAGAGAAGAGAGTGGTGAAAAGAGTGTCCAAGATTTCCAGGGTCCCTGTTAAAGTGGCAAAGTGAAAGCCCATTTTTCCTTCACGTTTGCTCTGTAGGGACCCCTAGTGGTACAGTGGTTAAGAGCTCAGTTACTAACCAAAAAGGTCAGCAGCTTGAATCTACCAGCTGCTTCTTGGAAACCCTTTCGGGCAGTTCTGCTCTGTCCTATAGGGTCACTGTGAGTCAGAATCAACTTGATGGCAACGGGTTTGTTGGTTGCTGTATAGAATCAAGGTTAGGTATGGCTTCCACCACTCTGCCCCTTAACCTCTCAGCCTCAGTTTCCTCATGGTAAAATGGGGGAGATAAGAGTATCTAGCTGTAGGGCTGCTGATGTGACAATGACATAAATTAGTGCATATAAAGCTGACTTTGTACAGTGTTCTACGTACAGGAAGCACTTAACAAGTGGCAACTGCCCCTGTTAGTATTTTAAACACCTAAGGCAAATGCATCCCTACCTCAGCCCCTACAGTCTGCCTCTGAGGCTGGAGGGTTACAAATCAACCCTAGGCTGCCACAGAGTCCTTCCTTTAGGTTTCAGGGCATACTGACTTTGTTCTTCTTGTCAGGTTGCCTCCAGAGCTGGCACCAGTTGCCTCTGAGGTAGAGTTGGGGGTGCTGAGGCCATGCCACCTCTGCATAGAAACTCAAGAGCCTAAGAGTTTGTTTTGGTTTGTTGCCTGTTCTCTCAACACCCCAGCGTGGATAGGAGCTATGCTGGAGCCCTCATTCTGTCATCTGTGGCAGCTGCTTCCCTGGCAAGGTACCTCTCCTTTAAGAATAGAAAGTACTGCGTCCAATTCTCGTTTTTAATCCAAGAGCTCCTAATCATTGAGCAGAGAGCCTCAGGGTAGACACTTTGTCAGAGACTGGTGTGGGAGGGGTGGGATTGGAGCTGAAGTTCTAGAGCCTATGCTTCTGGGTTCTGTTCTAATTCTGATTCAGTGGGTGACCTTAGGCAAGTCACTTCCCTTCTGTGGGCCTTCTTTCTGTCTCTGACAGGGAGTCTTGCGTTCTGGGAGAACTGTGAGGTTGACCCTAAGCCGTTCCCCACCCCCACCCCACTTTGTGATTTGGGTGCTGCATGAATTCAGCTTTGTTCCCAGTTCACCTGACTCCCAGTCCAATGTTTGTTCCGAGGGAGAACCTCATACCCAGCTCACCATTGGCATCCCCTGTGTTTATTTTCCCGTGTTCCTGACCCAGAACTCTTGGCAGAGGCTCGGGAGCCCATAAAGCAGGTATTCATCTTGTCTCTTAACCAAGGACAAAAAAGCTCCCTTTGTCCCTTTACATCTTGTAGCTTTTTTTGGTTTTATCATTGCAATGTGTATCCTGTCATTTCCTCCTTAGAACAAGTCTGTGGGTGGGAGAGATGGGGTCATGATCGTCCACTTTATATGTGTGGCTATCAGACCCAGCAAGTGTTTTCCTGTAAAAATAAGACTAGAACTTGCCTCTCCCACTTCTTGACATGAGAGAGGTACAGTCTAAAGGTCACCTTGAAACTGTCTCAAGAAGTCCAGATGGGATTCTCTAAAAAGAAAGAGGTGACCTTTTCGCTTTGGGAAACAGCTGACAGACTGCAGGACAGTGGGAGGAGAGGCCAGCTGGGGACTGGGAGGAAGCCTTCAGGTAGGACTTGATGTTTCCAGAAGCACCCGGGCACTTATCGGGCCCAGGTTGGCCATATTGCCTGGACTTCATTCAGCTAAGTACCCACTACGTGCAAGATGCTGCAATATATGTGGCATGGTCTTAATTTCATTTTCACCAGCCCCCCCCCATCTAGCTCTGGTATAAAGGAAAGACTTGGTCAAAAGGCCCCCTGGGCTCTGCTCTGCCCCTGACACAACTTCTTGGTTCCCATATGACAATGGACCAGGTACCTGATTCCTCTAGAACTAACTTGTCTCTCATGAGTAAGGTGAAGCAGCTATTTTTACCTTCTAAAACTGATGTAAGGTTTGAATGTGGGAATGTCCCACAGTGCCCGGCTCGCTCTAGCAGCTTCCAGGGCCCATGCAGTTTCCTCCCCTACTGGGAGTTCTTTCCAGCCAACGGTAGCCTACAGCAGTTGCTTTCACCCTGCCCTCCTCTTTCTCCACCAACCCTTTTCTCTTATTGTTTATCCACAACTTTGGTATTAGGTTTTGCCTGCTCTGTGTCATCTCTTCTGTTGGGCATGGGTGTGTTTTAATAATAATTACCAGTTATTGACTATCTAGGGAGTAGTGTCAGGCACTTTATAAAAGTAATCTCATTTAATATCTACTAAAATCCTATGAGATAAAGGCTGTCTGTTTTGCAGATGAGGAAACAGCTCAGAGAGGTTATCTTGTGTGAGGCTGAATTGCTATTTATTTTATGCTTGAGTCTTGGTGTAGCATTTTAGAGGGTGCAGCTGCATCTCCTCTCTCTTGCAGTCCCCTCAGCCGATGCCCTGGCCCTGCACTTAGAAGGTGCCCAGCTCATACTGAGGAGCCCTGGTGGTGCAGTGGCTAAGCACTTGGCTGCTAACCGGTAGGTTGGCAGTTTGAACCCACCAGCTGCTCCTCAAGAGGAAAAAACCTGGCAATCTGCTCCCATAAAGATTGCAGCCTAGGAAACCCTATATAGCAGTTCTGCTCTGTCCTATAGAGTCACTGAATAAGAATTGACTTGATAGCACACAAAAACAGCAGCTCTCACTGAGCAGGAGCATTTGGCTGCCCAGCTCACAGCACTTGCTTTCTGGAATTTAGGAGTCCCTCTAGGGGCTGGGCAGATGTTGATGGTGGGAACCCTCTCTCAGCTTAGAAAAAGCTGTGCCTCGCTTTGGACCCGTCCTCTGTCCCTGTGCATCTGTATGAGTGTACCCACATCCCACGGTCAGGCTGGGCCTATTCCTGGTTCTGTGGCAGTGAGTCTGCCCTGCCGTCTTTCTGCCGATGCCTTCTCTGCGGGGCAGATTAACCAGTAAGGAAAGTATGCATGGGCTTAGTTGTGTTACTTACTAATCTGTAGTGAACAATTTCACGTGAGTTTCACCAGTGCAAAGGTGAAAACAGGTGAAGTTGTACAGTACAGATTAGTAAGTAAGCACAAGTCAGCCTGTGCATACCTTGCTTATTGAGTAATCCGTCCCTACCTCTTCGGAGCTTTGATCAGAGCTTTCCCTGCTTGGGCAGAGAAGTGCCAGTTGAAGGGTGGTTTCCTTTAGCCAATGGAGTTGGCCAACCTTGTGACTATGATCTCTTGCCTCTGAGCAGGAAGGGTGCTGGATTGCTTTTGGTCACCCTCAGGGCCCAGCAGGATCCCGAGAGGCAGCCTCTGTGTTGGAGCAGGTGGCCCAACTTTCTTTAGCCCTCCCAGGGGAGCAGGGTTTGGTAATAATTCTCATTAGTACCTTAATTTGTTGTTTCCAAAGCTCTTGCATGAACAGTATTTAATTTTGATCTTCTCATTGGTCCTGTGGGTTAGGATAGCAAATCGTATTGATGTGCCCATTTTCTAGCTAAGGAAACTGAGTCTCAGGCTGTGACCTGACTGAGGTCACTTAGCAAGTAAGTGGCAAAGGACACAATCCCCTGGACTTACCAAGCCAGTCCTCTTTCCTGCCTGGCTGACATGCTGGGTTATGGTGAAGATCAAAGGGAATGAGAGACCCAAAGAGGCTTTGAGGAGAGTAAGTGACCAGACACAGCCACCATGGTCACCTGGATGGTTGCCAGGAGGGAAATCAGTCCCTCGTGTAGGAAGGGCTGACGGAGCAGGGTGTCTAGGGTGTGGTGCTAACATGGCTCAACCCCGGCCAGGCTCAGCTCCAAGCACTTATCAACCCCTTGAACACACCTGTATTTGCATGAAGGAAGAGTATGAGGACTGAACTCAGACATGGGACTTTTATTCTCATAGTTTGTGAAGCAGCAAACCTTCAGAATGGAGGGTTTTCGCTTTCCCTCAAGGTGTTGTGGGTCATTAGGGAGAAGAAAGGAGAGGCAGGGAAGTGAGTTACAACAGAAAGCATGCTGGATTGGGATCTGGTCTCAGATCTTTCCTGTCTGGCTGTGTGTCCTTAGGCAAGCCATGACCTCTCTGAGCCCCTGTTTCCTAATTTGTAAGTTAAGGTTGGGTTAAGCACCTTCTCCAGAGGCTATGTCAGGTACTACATGTACAGCTGGAAAATATTGGGGCTTAAGCCTCCATTTGCCTGACATTGTAGCCCATGCTCTTCTCATCATCCTGTCCTGACTCCAAGGGCCTTTTCAGTTCCAAAATTTTATTTTCCCCATAATCATTTTGAACTGGGAAGTTTTTAAAAGTTTTAGTATTTCAAGTGTTGGACGCTCTCTGTGGATCATTTCTTGGGTTTGAGGGAAAAACTGACCCATCCCAACTCCAAGTCCCTCTGTGAAACAAATAGCTCTTCCCAGAGGTGACTGCCTTTGGAAAACACACAAGAGGAACAGGGAACTGGAGCTAAGGGACCTCGGCTCCCTCTGGGAATGGCGGCCTGTACACAGCTGGCCAGCCTGCCTCATTCCCTCCCCCTCCCCCACCCTCACTTGCGCCTTCTCCATCCCAGGCGAGGAAGAGGAGGCTCACTCAGCAAACCAGGGCCTGGGTTATTCCTGAGTCATCCTTCGCCTGTGTGGGCCTCATTTTGCAGTTCTCACTCCCCCTGCAAATGTCTGAGTCAGACATGTCTCCCCAAGGTTGTCTGCATGCACTGCACTGAGCCAAACCATCTCTTTAGATGCTGATAAACATCAATGGATACTTTAAGGCAGCCCATGATTATATGTGGGTATTTTTAATCTTATGGGCTAATCTAATTTTAACTGAACTAAGTTTTAGGTCGGGCTTGGGATCATGCTGATTTCCTTTCCTCCCCCCTAAAACTCATCCAACATGCAAGGCCAGTTTCGGGATCCTCTTGGGCCACTTCTGAGCCCTGAGTTCTGATGCTGACTTGCTGAGAATATGGAGTTCCCCAGATTACCCCGGCAAGCTGTTTCCTGAAAAGGTACGTCCTTAAGTAGCTATGACTGAGGTTCGGGATGAGACATTCTGCCCCTTCCCAGTCCTGGGAGACACCCCTAAGCCCAGACTGGCCCCTCCACTGTGCTGAGTCTGTTTGAGGGTGGAGGGGTGACATCACAGCTGTGTGTAAGGCAGAGCCCACAAGCTCACCAAAATAATAAATAGCTAACACTTACATAGTACTTGCTGTATGCCAGGCAAAGTTCACAACGGCTGTGGCTTTGCAGTGCCCAGCCAGGACGGAGAGCAGCTAATTAATTCGTCTGCTCGCAGTTGAAGAGCCAGGTCAGCTGAAATCAGCCACCAGGCACTTAGCATGTGGTCCATCAGGCAGCTAAGAGCGAAGCCCAGCCCTGCTCATTAGGAGCTTCCAGTCCAGGTGAGGGCTGAGTGGATGCCTGGTTGAGAGGCAAAGTTCAGAGGGAGTGAGGAGTCCCCAAGGGACTGAAGTGGTTCTGGAAGGCATCACAGAGGAGGTGGAACTTGAGCTGAGTCTTGAAGAAAGAAGAATCAGGTAGGCAGGCAGGAAGAAGGGAGCTATTCTTAGTACACAATTCCCACAGGAATGTAAGGCCCAGTAGGGTAGGGCCTTTGTTTGTTCCCTTTCCCATCCTCTGTGGCTGGCACAGAGTTACCTGGAGTCCACTCTGACTCATGTCGACCCCATGTTTATCAGAGTAGAACTGTACTCCACAGGGTTCTAAATGGCTGATTTTGGGGAAGTAGATCGCCAGACTTTTCTTCTAAGGTGCCTCTGGATGGACTAGAACCTCCAGCCTTTCAGTTAGCAGCTGAGCACATTAACCATTTGCACCACCCAGGGACGCTGACACAGAGAAAGAGCTCTGTAAATATTTGAGGAATGAATGAAGGAAGGAATGAACGCATGACTCACTTCCGGGTGGAGCTAGGGTCCATGGGAGGCTTTAGGGCGACAAGAAACCAGTTTAACTGCTCAGAGAATGGGGAGAGAAAGGGTTGGAGAGGATAGTTGGCATCAGACCAAATGCCAGGCCAGGGAGTTTTACTGAGTCCTGGAAAGGGATGCTGTAGTGACACTCAGGAGTCCACCCTGGTTTAAGTGGTGTTTCCTTGGCTGCCTAGCTTCTTCCTTCCTTGGCTGGCTCTGGAGGGCCTGCAAGGGCATCCTTTCTGGGCTGGGTGGGGTCTCTCTGGGAGAGTCTGGGTTTGTTTGGTCAGCCCTCTATTTGTATAAGTAAAACGGAGATACCAGAGCTTCCTCAGGGAGCTGCTAAGGGCCCTAATTGAATTAAGCTTTTCCCGGGAGGATTCCTCAAGCCATAAACTGCACTGTGACTTCTAATTAATGAGACCAGTGGCCATAAACCATGCAAGAAGGCAGTCTCGTTAATTTGTAGTTGTACCTGGACAGGTTTACTTATGGCTTCTCTTTGTTTTTATGTGTGTGTTTGGGATGTGGCAGATTTATTTTTATAATACAAATAAATAATATATGTTCATGGTAAAAAAAAAACAAAAAAACAAAGGAACAAAACAAAACCAAACAAAAATAAAACCCAACAGTAGAGAAGAATAAATTTATTAAGGTGAGAAGTAAAGGTCCCCCTCTCATTTCTGACCACCCCACAGTCATGCTTCCTAGAGGTTACCACTGTTAAGTTTCTTGTGCATCTTTCCAGAAATTTTCTATGCATATATGAGCATGTGTGTGTGAAGGCAAGTTTAGTTTTAATAAAGCCATTTGTGCAAAGGAAAAGACTCTAGGCTGGGAATTGGGGACCCACGTCTTAGCTCTGCCCCTGTCTTGCACATTACTTACTACAGGTTTTCCCACCTGTAGATTTTGTTGTTGAAAGCCCTCTAGGGCTTTCCAGCAGCACAGGCAGCCGTCTCAGGGGAGCCCCTTCTCTGGTGAAGTGTGGGCTGACTGTGAGAACTTTGGAGGGGAACTCCACAATCCCATCCTTTAGGGGAGGGCCAGTGCTGTCATTGAGCCTGGCCTCCAAGTGCAGGATTCTCAAGTAGAGGATCATGGCCATCTCCAACTCCATCTTAGGGTCATGAAGTTGATGAAATAGACCCACAGAGAGCCACCTCTCTTGCTGGGGAAGTGAGACAACATGCAAGGGAGACAGCACAGGTTGGAAATTTTGTGGCTTAGGCTGGGATGCTGTGAGGGATCAGAAGAGGAGAGATGAGGGAAGGCTTCCTGAAGGAGGTAGTCTTGAGAGAGGGCCCGGGTATAGAAGATCATCATGGTGGGGGGATTACTGTAGGAGGGCTCCTGGCTTGGGTGGGAGAGCAGACTGGGTGACCTGCTGTTCCTCAGGAGTCTAGGTTTCTATGATCTTAAGGTAGAAATATTTTCCAAGTTCATGCTGGAATAGTCGGCAGACGTGTGTATCTGTGCTCTTATTAGGGGGCTGTCTTAGTTATCTAGTGCTGCTATAATAGAAATACCACAGGTGGATGGCTTTAACAAACAGAAGTTTTTTCTCTCATAGTTTAGGAGGCTAGAAGTCCAAATTCAGGGCACCAGCTCTAGGGGAAGGCTTTTTCTCTCTGTCAGCTCTGGGGGAAGATCCTCATCTCCTTTCAACATTTGTGGGCCTGGTTTTCCTTGGAGATCTACATGTGTCTTGGCATCAGTCTTCCCCTGGGTGTAGGAGGTTTTCAGCGCAAGGACCCTGGTTCCAAAGGATGCACTCTGCTCCCGGCTTTTCTTTCTTGGTGGTAGTCAGGTCCCTCTCTCTCTGCTCTCCTCTCTCTCCTTTTACCTCTTGTAAGATAAAAAGTGATGCAGGCCATATCCCAGGAAAACTCCCCTTACATCAGATCAGGGCTGTGACCTGAGTAAGGGTGTTACATCCCACCCTAATCCTCACTAACATGACCTAATCCTGCCTCATTAACGTAACGGACAGCTCACTCCCAAATGGGACCTTAACTACAGGTATAGAGGTTAGGATTTATAACATATCACAAAATGGAGGACAACCACACAATACTGGGAATCATGGCCTAACCAAGTTGATACATATTTTTGGGGGACAGAATTCAATCCATGATATTCTACCCTTTGGCCCCCCCAAATTCATGTCCTTGCCACATGCAAAACACATTCACCCTATCATATCATCCCAAAAGTCTTAAATCCACTCCAAGACCAAAATCTCATCTTCTGAATTATCTAAATCAAATGTGGGTGAGACTTTGAACATATTCCATCCTGGGGCAAAATTCCTCTTCATCTGTGAAATCTAGATTACAAGTTATCTGTTTCCAAAGTACAATGGTAGAACAGGCACAAGGTAGACATTTCCATTATAAATGGGAGACATTGGAGGGAAAGAAGGGATAGTGGGCATCAAGCATGTCCAAAACCCAGCAGAACAATTTGCATGAGCTCGCAAGGCTTGAAAATAATCCTCTGCTCTCTGAGACCACCTAGACAATGGCCCTGCCCCCCAGACTCTGGGTGTTGGCCAGGCTTTCTAGATTGTGGGGGAAGGTCTCTCAGCCCTGGGCTTCAGCTCCACCTTCCAGGGCCACTGGGACAGTAGTCCCTCGGCTTTGGGTGGACCCATTCTCCCAGTCTATCTGAGTGGCAACCCCACCTCCTTGGCCCCCTTAGCCCTGTTTTTCTGCCCCTTGGGCATAGTGGCCCTGCCCCCTCAACTTTGAGCAGTGGCCCCATCCCGCTGGCACTCGTGAAAGGCAGCTCCACACTCTGGAACTGAGTTGGTGAAGATCTGACTCTTTGAAACCTAGAAGGCTGTGGCCTCACCCTTTGAGACCCTGCAGGCTGTGATTCCACCCCTTGAGACCCCAGAGCTCTTGGTCCTACCCTTTAAGACCGAGGCAGCTCTGTTTCCCATATGCCTTGTCTCTTCAGCTTCTGGTTCCTGGGCCTCTTGGGCTGGCCTGGCCTCTGCCCTGCTCGGGCGAGTGTTACAAAGCTCTTTAGCTCTACTGATAAATGCCTGAAGGCACCGTACTCCACCAGGAAGCCTCAACCTGGAGGCGCTCAACTCTCGCTCAGTGGTCTGGCTTCTACACCATCTCACGCCAGTTTTCTGGTTCTGCTGCCGCCATTTCTCTGCCGCTGCTTCTTGCCATCTGCACCATCTCCACTGTCGGACTCTCCTCACTTCCTTCTGAGCCCCCACCAGAATTGCCTTTGACGTCCATAGTTCCACCAACAGTCTCTTCAAGGCAATTTAGGCTTTTACTGTTAGACACCTTATAACTCTTCTAGCCTCTACCCATTACCCAGTTGCCAAACCACTTCCACATTTTAGGTATCTGTTAGAACAGCACCCCACTCTTGGAACCAAATTCTGTCTTAGTTATGTAGTGCTGCTCTAAAAATGGCATGGTAGGGGAGTCAAGATCAAGATCAACAGCCCAAGGCTGATTCCTGTGAGGCGGAGGTCAGACATAACTTCTCTGTGCCATTTTTTACCAATTCTAACACAAACTACCCTCCCACAGCACTCTATACTTCTCTGCTGGGTTCGGTAATTCATTGCAATGGGCACACAAAACTCACAGACAATACTCACGATTTTAGGGTTTATTAGGGAAGTAACAGGCCACAATTCAGGTTCAGGAACGCTCAGGATACAGTTCTTGAATCAGGACAGCCTCTTCTCAGCCATGTCTTTTCCAGGCAGGTCTCTCTCTGGCCCTTGGCCCCTCAGCCTGGCCTCTGCCCTGCTTGGGCAAGTGTTACAAAGCTCTTTTAGCTCCGCCAATAGGTACCCAGTGGCACCCCCTTTCCACCAGTAAGCCTCTGCCCCAAGGTGCTCAACTCTAGCTCCGTGGGTCGGCAAACCCAGTTCCACCAAATACCTGGAGGCGCCCTACTCCACCAGCAAGCCTCCTGCCTGAAGGTGCTCAGCTTTCTCACTGTTTGGGCTGGGAAGCCCACTGCAGTGTCTCCTGCCAGTCTCCTGCTGCTGTTTCTCTGCTGCCACTTCTTGCCGTCTTTGATGTTACCACTCTCTCTCTTGGTCTCCTGGTTCCAGGAGCTTCTCAGCATAGGGATCCCAGGTCCAAAGCATGTGCTCCACTCCTGGCTTTTTTTTTTTTTTTTTGATAGTGGTAAGATCATCCCTTTCTGCCTCTGGGATGGCTCATTTTAAGCCTAGTGGAACGGCAAAACTGACCAATCCCCTCCTTAGGGTTCCATTCACCTTATTTTCATTGTCCCACCCCCACATAAGTGCCATGCACTGTATTTCCATTATTAGCAAGCTCTCTAATCTCCTTGGTTGGCCACGTTACCTTACTTGCGTAGTCCCACCCAATCCCACTTGGGTGGGAGTTACAAGACCATGGTGAAAAAGCCATATAAAAGTGATCCATTGCACCACAGCAGCTATAACAGAAATACCACAAGTGGATGGCTTTAACAAACAGAAATTTGTTCTCTCAGTTCAGGAGGCTAGAAGTCCAAATTCAGGGTGCCAGCTCTAGAGGAAGGCTTTTTCTCTTTGTATGCTCTGGGAGAAGGACCTTGTCTCCTTTCTAGGTCTATGGGCCCTGGTGTTCCTTGGAGATCTACATGTGTCTTTGCATCAGTCTTCCACCAGATCTAGGAGGTTCTCAGCACAGGGACCCTGGGTCCAAAGGATGCACTCTGTTCCTGGCTTTTCTTTCTTAGTGGTAGTCAGGTCCCTCTCTCTCTGCTCGCCTCTCTCTCCTTTTATCTCTTGTAAGATAAAAGGTGATGCAGGCCACATCCCAGGAAAATTCCCCTTATATCAGATCAGGGCTGTGACCTGAGTAAGGGTGTTACGTCCCACCCTAATCCTCACTGACATGACCTAGTCCTGTCTCAACATAACGGATAGCTCACTCCCAAATGGGTCCATAACCACAAGCATAGAGGTCAGGATTTACAACATATCACAAAATGGAGAATAATTGGATCACAAAATGGAGGACAACCACACAGTACTGGGAATCATGATGTAACCAAGTTGACGCATATTTTTGGAGGACTCAGTTCAATCCATGACAGGGGCAAAGGCCTGTAGTAGCCACAGATTCTCAAAAGGGGTCCATGGCCCCCAGAAGGTTAAGAGCTTCTGCCCTTTGTGCTGTGGGAATTTGAAGGAGACCCTCCCTAAAGGACTGCCTGGTCTATGGTAAGTCCTTGGATCAAATGGTACTTAGCTCTGGGATGAGTGGGGGCTTCTGGGGGACTTTCTAGGCAAGGGAAATGAGCCGAGTCCTAATGAGTAAGCTGTGTCCTGGGGGAAAGGAAGGGAAAATGGCTCTGTAAAGTGGAGAAGAGCTTTTTTGGATTGAGTTTCAAAGCAGTTGCAGGAGCTCCTGCACTGTGCAGGCCGGGAAGACACTGGGTTTCTTCTGCCCCCTGGGTCTGCTGCGTTCCCATGGTGAGCCCAGCTCACACCCTAGGAGGTGAATCAGCCCTCCTGCTCTTTCTCCCAAAATGGGAAGGGCCCAGCACACCTCTGAGGCTCTGTTAGGGGAAGCAGCTACTTTTGAGGCAACAAACAAAAGGGAAACCCCTGAAGGTGGACAGGCTTTGAGGGTACAGTGCTAGGAAGTCTGATTGGCCTCTGCTGTTTCCTGGACTGAGGATCCCTTCTCCTGTGCTTCTAGGAGTGAAAGTATAGAATATTAATCTAACTCTAGAATGTTTGAGGTAGAAAGAACCTTATCACACCCTGTGGCCCTGGGCCCAAAGGTGGAATGGAGGTGTTTTGATCCAGTCCCCTCATTGCACAGTTGAGGCTCAGAGAGGGGAGGGGACTTGCTCAAGGCCACACATGAATTAATGGCAGAGGTAGGGCTCTTCCCTTCTCTGTTAACTAACTCAGGGGTCTCTAAGCAGTGAGAGCCTAGACCAAGACGAGGGGCTGTGATCTTTGACCTGGATGTTGGTACCTAAGTATTGTCAAGTCTCAGCTTTTCCAGTGGGCCCTTTAAGCCTAAGGAAAGACAGCTGGGGTATCTATTAGGGAGCTGTGCCTGGCAGGGAAGCCCTTGGGCCTTGGCTGCACTCATCCCCTCTGGGGAACCAAGTGCAGGGGACATTTGAGCCTGCCCAGAGGCTCCTGCCCGCACCCGTTGACTTCCTCAGGCCTTTGTAGTCCATCACAAGCCACTGTTGAACCTGGGTGCTGTGCTTTTTATAGCATCCTTGCCATTAAACCAGGTAACAAGATCCTATCTCCTGAGTCCTGGACCGGGGCCCACAGGAATCTGGATGCTCTACCAGGTGGGCAGGATGCCAGCTGCATGAAGTGGGGCCAGCTCACCTAGCTGAGCACACCCAAGACTCAGGTTACAACTAGTTGGGGGAGAGGGAACCAGCATCCCACCCTTCCCTGACTGAGCCCCGCCTAGACTGCCTGGTTGGTGGAAGGTACAAAGATGCATAAGACCTGCTTCTCTTAAGGAGCTCAGGGACTGGTCTGGGAAATGAGATTCAGGTGCAGAACATCAGGCAGTAGAAGGTGAGTGTTGTTTGAGGTACAGACAGAATTTCATGGGAGTTCAGATGAGGCTTTGTGGAGGTAGCCGTTGAGCTAGGCCTTGAAAGATAGGTAGGATTTAGATGAAGCAGGCCTCACTGGGCACAGCCAGAAGCTTTGTACTTGGGGCAGGGCTTCTGGATTGCAGGAGAGGCATCCTGCCTGGCGGGCACCTGCTGACAGGATTACCCAGGTGAGTTCCCTTTGGAAACATTCTCACAAGCATGGTGGTTAGGAACACAGGTTTTGCAGCCCAACGAGTCTCAGCTCTTTGTAGTACTGTGACCTTGAACAAGTCATTTACCCTCTTGAGTCTCAGTTTGATCATCCACAAAGAGATAGGACTTACCTGGCAGCGATGTCAGGAAGATTCAGGGAGAGTATATATGTAAGATGTTTGGCATATGGAACACCCAGTAAATGGTGGTGCTTCAAGTCCTCCTTTGATCAGGAGGAAGAGAAATACTGGTTTGTTTTCTCTAACTCCTGAATCTCCCAGCAACCAAATAATCACTCAGCAAGACTTAACTGACACTCTGCCCTATGTTCAGTGCTGTGCTAAGCACAGAGGTAGGGTGGATATGGGTGAATAATATTTATCCTTTTAATTAGTACACATCTGAGGTGGGTAGAGCACTTTCCAACATGCACAGGAAACCTTTTGGAGAAGATGCTGTTAACCCCTTTTTTTACAAGTAAGGAAACTGAGGCCCAGGGACGTTAACTGACTTGCCTAGTGTCATATAGCTTGACTCTGGCACAGCTGTAGCCAGAACCCAGCTCTTCTCATTCCAAGCCCTGTGCTGTTTCTCCTCCATAATAGTCATTATACCACGCAGCTGGAGTAACAAGACATATTGCCTGAAACATTTAATGAGCAAAGCAGTTTTGTATGGCAACTTGATATGTAGCTATAAAAGCACTAAATTTTGCAGAACAGATGATGGTTTTTCATATAGGCCCAACTATGATAAGGTGCCAGCTGTGCTGCACCAAAGTTAAGGGCAGAAGGTTCTGCCACTTCTCAACTGCATCACTCTGCCTGAGCCTCAGTTTCCCCAATCAAGTGGGAATACTGCCTTGTCTTAGTTATCTCGTGCTGCTATAACAGAAAAGCACAAGTGGATGGCTTTTACGAACAGAAATTTATTCTTTCACAGTCTAAGAGGCTAGAAGTCTGAATTCAGGGCACCAGCTCCTGGGGAATGCTTTCTCTCTCTGTCAGTTCTTGGAGAAGGTCCTTGTCATCAATCTTCCCCTGATCCAGATGACACACTCAGTTCCCAGTGCATCTTTCTTGGTGGCATGAGGTCCCCATCCTCCCTGCTCGCTTCTCTCTTTTATATCTCAAAAGAGACTGACTCAGGATACAGCCTAATCCTGTAGATTGAGTTTTGTCTCATTAACATAACTGCCTGTAATCCTGCTTCATCAACATAATAGAGGTTAGGATTTACAACACACTGGAAAATCACATCAGATGACAAAAATGGTGGACAACCACACAGTACTGGGAATCATGGCCTAGCCCAGTTGACATACATTTTGGGGGGACACAGTTCCATCCATAACATGCCTCTAAAGTCCTGAATACATTGTGAATGCTCAGTAATGGGAGTCACCACTATTCCTGTGGATTAAGGAAAGAGCCTTATGATCCAGTGTCATCAGGGAAGGCTTCAAGAAGTCAAGCACTGCAGAATGATTTTAAGGCATTGGGAAGGAGGCAATGGGGTAGGACCGAATGTCACCAGTACTGGAGGTGGGGATGGAAAGAGACTGTGAGCTGAAGTGTCTGAGTTTGGTCTTTAGTTGGGAGAGGCGGAGACACACATTTAGCAAACATTGATAAATGCTGTACTGAAGATGGAAAAATGAGTAAATATAATCCCAGCCTTACAGTCTGTGGGGAGGGAGGACACGTAAACAGGTACTTGTGATGTTCTGTGAAATGCCATGGCGGGGGCCCACAGAACTGTGGGGACACAGGACGGAGTAGGGGCGGTATTAGGGAAGACTTCCCAGAGAAGGTGATGTTTGAGCTGGGTCCAGACAGTTAAGCAGGAGTTTGCTCAGCTCACATTGGAGGGGAGAACTGGAGAAAGGCCCAGAGGTATGAATAATGCAGAGCCATAGACAATGCAAAACCATTGACCTTTGCTTTTGAAACCCACTGAGGCATTCTCCACCCCCTTCACCTCAGCCCCAAACGTGCCTCACCTACCTGCTTGGGTAGGTGGAGAGCGGGCAAAAGTAACCTAGGGTGTACCTGTGGGGCAGTGAGTGCAGTGATGGGTGCCGCAAGATGTAGACAGTGAGGAGGGAGCTCCCCTTTACTGAGACCCTACTGGGTGCTGGCTGGCCTTGTGCTGAGGGCCTCACATAGTGCCTTGGCTGATCCTTGCAACAGTCCTGAAGAGTGCGAGTCATGGCATCTGCCTTTATCCAGCTTACACTTTACCTCAGGGAAGTGAAACAGGGAATGACTAAGTGCTTGATGATTGCTGTGCTGCCACCTCAAAACACAGAAAGACTTTGGGGCAGGGAAAAATGTGATTGCAGTGAGCAGGGGCAGAGGGCTTTGTGCAGGCAACTTCGTGAGACCCTCGTAAGAGGAGGAGAGGACCTCCACATGAGCTGAGGCTCTGAGCAGCGGGTGTGAGCGGGCACCTGGGAGGAGGCTCAGCTAGCTGGGGTAGAAAGTCTGGGATGGACGTCAATGAAAATAAGATTAGATAGGTGGGCTAAGACTAGATTGTGAGCATCTAGTACTCCAGCCAGAGGGATCTGGGCTTAGCCAGGGCTTCTCATGTGTTGGAAAGCATGGCTACCAGGTACTGAATGCTTGCCCTCTTCTCTCCATTTCCACTTCCACTTCCACTTTCCTTGTCCAAGCCACAGGCATCTCTAACCCGGATGACTGCAAGTCCTCCTAAATAGTCTCCGGCTCCGCTCCCGTCTCTGTGTCATCAGTTCTCCACAGAGCAGCCAGAGGGAGCTTTTAAAAATGTAAACCAGAACATACTGTTCCCCTGCTTAAACCTTTCAATTGCTCCCGATGAACTTGGGGTAAAATCCAATAGAAGTGTGGCCTGCACCTCTCTCGACCTCATGTCCTACTGCTCTTCCCCTGCTCCCCTCCACTGGCCTGCCTGTGTTCCTCAAAACACACCATGCCTTGCCAGCGCTTTCCTCCCTAGGGCCCGGGAACTTGCTTTTCCTCAGCCTGGAACACTGCCCAAAGGCCATTGCAGGCCTTGGATCAAACGTCATCTCTTCAGAGAGACCGCCTTGGCCACTCAGTCTAATGTGCAGCACACACCCACCAGCTCCCCTCACAATCCATTGTGTCAGGCACTATTCTGGGTGCTGAGCACATAGCCATGAACAAGACAGAGGAGGTCCCTGATGTCAGGGACTCTTATGCCAGTGTGGGGCATTTGACAGTGGACACAATAATATCAGGCAGCTAAATGTTCTGAAGAAAATAAATATGAGAGAGAGAAAGAGAGACAGGGCTACTTTGGATGGTCATCGAAGGCCTCTCTAAGGCAATGGTATTTGAGCTGAGACCTGAATGACAAGAAGGAGCCCACCTTTCAAAGACGAGAGGCCCTAGGAAGGTGTGTTTCAGGAACCTGCAGTGGAGTAAGACAGGAGAAGCATGGTGTGAGAATCGAGAGGAAGGCAGGGGCCAGATCACATTGGGCCTCGTGGGCCTTTGGGTGGGCGTTGATTTGATCTTCGGAGCTGTGTGGTGCTGTTGAAGGGCTTTGAGCAGGGTCTAGGTGAGCTGGTCTGACCGGGGGAGGGATTTGCAGAGCAGCCTGCGAGTCAGATGGAGGTCTCCTGTGGCTATGACCTGGTCGCAGAGTGAGCAGAGCAGAACCGGGCCCTGGCCTATCAGCTACTCAGCCTGAGTTAATGAAAGCAATGAGAGCAAAGCTTCCAAACTGGCACCTCTGGCCTGGGAGAGCCACTAGGAGGGAGGGGTGAGCAGGGAGCGAGAGTAGAGCAGGGGGGAATGAGGGTACACTGGGAAGGGAGAGGCTGAGTGGGGCTCCCGCTCTCCTGGACTCCTGCCTGCTTGTCCCCTCCCTTTCCCAGACTCAGCACCCGCAGGCAGGCAGGCAGGCAGGCAATCACCAGACCTGTCATGGGTGGGAGGCGTGGCACTGGGGCCCCTGGACATGCCTGTACCTGGCTGAACCCTTAACAGTCATGGCCTGAGGGAGGAGTTGTGAGGCCCCGGAAAGGGCAGGCCTAGCATCAGAGACTCAGACTTTAGAGCTGGGAGGGATCCTAGAGATAGAGCTAAGAGTTCAGGAGGTGTAATGGAAAAGGTAAGGGGTTTGGAGACCAAAAGACCTGGACTTGAATCCAGGCTTTGCCGCATGCAGCTATGTGTTCCCTAAGGCAAAGAGCTGTTGAGAAGATTAAATGGGAATGCTGCTAGAGCTCCCAGCAGTGCGGGCTCATCAGCGTTTGGAGAATGAGGACAGAGCCTAGCCCAACCCCCTGCCCCCCATCTTCCAGAAGAGGAAGCAGAAGGCCAGAACGGAAATGACTTGCCGAAGGGCCACAGTAGGTGGTGGCAGAGCTGGTGTTTTGTTCACGTCTCTGCCTCCTGGTCCAGGGCTCTTCTGTGATGATAAGTGGTCCTTCTTTCTTCCTGCACTGTTCCCTCTGGAAGTTCCCCATTCCTTCTAGAGAGGGGCGGCACTGAGCACCTACTACGTGTCAGGCATAGCTGTATAGGCAGTGGTTTCCACCCTTGGGGTGCTGACAGTTTGTGTGGGAGGTAGAAGGGTAAACAGCTAAACTACAAGGCAGGCTGAAGCAACACAGGGAGGCAGCATGATGTGGCAGCAAGGAGCGTGGGCCCTGGTGGCAGATGGGTCTCAGTTCTACGGCGCTGTCACTTAGAATGTAGTGGTGGCATGGCCCAAACCTAAGTTGGGACAAATCAAGAAGGCCTGTGATTCAGTGGGAAGAGAAGAGTGTGGACTCTCCTGAAGGAGGCAGGAGCTGCAGAGCTTGGGGGAGAGGCATGACCTCAGGCAGGTGGAGAATGGGCTAGATGAAGTTTTTACCCAGTGTTCTTGGCCCAGGGGATTTTCTGCCACCCCCCTCCCCCAGCCCCTGTGGGTGATTATGCTTCCTAAGAAACGGATCAGATGAGAAACTGCAGGAAATGGTCTGGGGCAGGGATTGTGTAGGAGTTGGGGGGAGCGGGGAGAGGATGTAGTTGGAGAGGAGGATCCAAGCAAAGCAGCAGGAGGCGACTCCCTTTGGAAGGGGAGGGAGGGAAGCCTGGAAATTTAAAGCAGGCTGTTGGTGGCTCTGGGGGAGCTGAGTCCGTCAAACCCCCTCTGGCCCTGGTTCACCAGTGGGGGAACAGTGAGGCTGACTGGCAGGGTCTGGCTTTTCTGGGTCAACAGGAACTGGATCCTAATAGGAAAGTGTGAGGCAGTGTGGCCCAGTGGCCAGAGTGCTGGGCCCAGCGACACAGCCAAGTCCCACGTCCAGCTCTGCTACTCAGCTATCACCTGGTTCCCAGGGACTTGACCCTTCCACATCTGAAATTCAGTTATTGAAATACACGTACATTTGGGCCAGGGCCTGTTCTGGGTGATGGGGTGTGCACCGGGATGAGGAACGGGGTTCCTTCCTGGCACAGAGCCTTAGTCCTGGGCCTGGCCTCTGCCTCACTTGTTAAACAGCCACTCTTGGTGTGCTGAGGCTTTTGGTGAGCCAGGCTCCATTTAGCATGAGCGAGTGGCTAAACCACAGTGGCCAGTGATTAGCAGTGAGGACCAAGTGGCTCCCCACATCCGAACCCAGGAGCCAGGCTGCATGTGGAGGGGCTCAGATGACTCTGGAGATGGAAATACAAGGCATGCTTCAGCAAACTCAGGAGTCAGTAGAGCTTGGTAGCTTAAGATCAGTGTCCAGCAGACCTGGGTTTGAATCCCAGCTCTACCAGCTGTTTGACCTTAGACTGATTACCTGACCGATGAGCATCAGTTTTCTGGAGATAATTCTTACCCCTACAGGGTTGTTTTTTGTGTTTTAAACCTTTTCTTCCTGATTTATTTAATTGAGAAATAACACATACGTGCATTCATACATACAATAAAGTGCACTGGTCTTAAGTGTCTGTCCCTCACTACATAGTCAGTCAATACTTGTTGAATGAATGCATGTGTCTGTATGTGTGGGTACATGAGAGTCAGTGTTTTAACCAAAATGGTATTAGGTCAGAGTGGCTATCTCAAGGTGGCAAACTTACAGGAGAGTTCTGTTATCTTTGTTTAGAGACTCAGTGGCAACTGGTAGTCAGTAAAAGGGTTGGGCTTAAATGCCTTCTTAGTCTCTTAGACTTCTAGCTCAGGCTTGGACTTTCCTGAGCCCTCGCCCTCACAGCTTCTGCAGAGGATAGAAAGGGGTCCTCCCTGTGCCGTGAGGTTAGGGCCTTGGCCGACAGCAAGACTCTGGAAACAAAGCCCTGGCTGGCATGGGCCGGGGCCTTTGCCTCACTCAGCCCGCTTCTCCCCAGGAAGAATGTGGCATGATAAGATTTACATGGTTCCAGCCCAGTGGGCCCAACTCTCCCCAGTGTTGAATCACCGCTTGCAGTGCCAGGTACATAGGGGAGGAAATGGCAATGCACGCTGGCTCCTGCCCTGTGTTGGAGCCACAGCTCATGATGAAACACCTGTGGCCGTGATAATCGGGGAGCTGGGAAGGGACTGCCTGGGAGTGCCCTTTTGGCCCAGGGCAAGGTTTGGGGAGGGGCTCCAAGCCCTGATAATCTGCTTTCAGGCAGAGGCCGTGGTGTGACCCACGTTCTAGGGGCAGTGAGTGGTGATGTCGCGGAAAGTCCTGCACAGAGCAGGCGGCACTGCCACCTCACGCTCCAGTGCCCGCCTTGTGCAGGCAGCATGCCAACCCCTCTGCCTTCATACTTCAGTGGTACTTACCTGACCCTGTGAGGACCCTGAGGTCCAGAGAGGTTACCTAACTTATCCAGAGTCACACTCGCAATCAAGTGGTGGAACCGAGTGACCTTGAATTCTGGGAAGCGAGGTGGAAGAGCATTTGAGGTTACCTAGTCCACTCCCTTCATTATGCAGGTGAGCAGACCTGAGGCCCAGAGTGTTACCTGTATGAAAGAGTTAGGGCAGTGTAAGGACTAGCATTCAGGATCGGTGTTCTTTCCATTCCGGTGAGAACAACAATAGTGATTACCATACTGTGAGTTATTGCCAGCTTGTTCCTTTGAGCATTCTCAGACAGTTCTAGAATGTCCATCTTTGGGAGACTAGAGAAAATCGTCATCCAGATCATTTTCTCTGTTTTGTGGTTCAGATGAGGAACCTGGTTGAGAAACACCCTGAAGGATGAGTACCTCTAGGCTTGGAGTCAGCCTCCTGGCTTGAATCCTGTAGGGCCCTGCCACTTAACAGCTAGATGGCCTTGGGCAAGTAACTTAGCCTCTCTATACCTCAGTTTCCTCATCTGTGATATGGGTATGACAGTGCCTACTTCACTGGGTAGATGTGAGGATTAAGCCCCCAGTAGGTGCTAGCTATCATTATTAACAGCCTAATCTCATGAGGAAGCTGGGTAACTGAGCTGATTAACACCCAGGGCTCTGGCCTGAGTCCCAGGCCCTCCAAATCCTGCCCTACAGTGACTGCTTCCCCAGTTCCAGGTGCCACAGGTATCTCCATGCCCTGCCACAGGGAAGCGTGCACAGCCCACCCTCTGTACCATGTGCAGGCAGAAACGGGTGCTGTCAAAGGCTTCGTTATCTGCTTCCTGGGCATGGGGCAGTTACTTCTATGGGGAGGGCCGGCTGACAGACAAGTAGGCAGGCAGCCTCTTATCCCATCTGGGTCCCTTCCACCTCCATGCTGGCCTCATCACTCCAACCATGCTCTCACTCCACAGCACATCTGAGCCAAACTCTGGGACCTGTGTCCTGGGGACAAGTATGTCAGCAGGAAGCAGTGACCAGGCTGTTTCCTATAAAGCAGTCTGGCGTGAGGGCAGAACCTGGGCTCTGGGATCAAACACCAGCTTTGTTGCTTACTGGCTGTGTCTCTTTGGGCAAGTTCTTTAAGCTCTGAGCCTCAGTTTCTTGTCTGGAAAAGGGAAATAATAGTGTCTACCTCATAGTGTTGCTGAGGCTAAATGAGAACGCAGAGCTTGAGATTAATTCTCCCTTCACACGGTGTGGGGCTGGCTAGCGGGCTGCACTGTGTCCCCCAAGGCCATGCAGACAGGCATTAAGCAGAGCCCTGCAGGCTGCAGTCAGGCCTGGGAGGTGCTGCCGGAAGAGCTCCTGGTTCTCCCTTAGCAGAGCATGCACAGAACCAGGGCATATCCGTACTGTTAGGGGTCTTATAACCAGAGGTTTAGAGTGAGTGAGGGGCTTGCCTGGGGTATGGGGTTCCTGCTCCCAGTGCTCCCCGTTCATCCAGCAGCAGCCCAGAAAGCCAAAGCTCAGAGCTGGAGGCAGCGGGTGGGGAGCCATGGCTCTAGAGTCAGAAACACCAGGCTGTGTGGCCTAGGTTGAGTCCTTTCTCCTCTCTCTGTCTTAGTTTCCTCAGCTGTAGAACAGGGGTGGTGATAACCTACGTCATAGCGCTGTGAGGAGAATCATGCAGTTAAGGTATACAAAGCATCCCAGTGAAGTGCTCCATGAAAGGTAGCGAAAGGTGGGGGTCGGGTGGGGGTGGTGGCACTGAGTTACCAGTGTAGATCATCCTGGGTGTGAGTCCACCTCTGCCACCACTTGCTATGTGGCCTCAGCCTGTCCCTGCCCATCTCTGGGCTTTATTCTTCGCATCTGTGAAATGGAGGAGTTGGATTGGATGGCCCTGGAGGCCCTGCCCTGCCCCTTCTAACCTCTTGTGGCTTCTTGCTGTCCCTTTTCTCCCCCAGGAGAGGCCTGGCCTCCCTTTGCTGTTCCTTGTGCCCTGGGCCCTCCTGGCACCAGGGCCTACAGCTGGCTGTGTCCTCCTCTTTTCTCTGCAGTGTCCTCTAAAGGGCAACCTCCTCTGAGCATGCTCGGCAGCCCCATCTACTCACTCTATCTCCTGGCTCCTAGAGGCCTGAGGTGACAAACTGTCCCCAGTGTGTGTGGGGAGGGGGAGGCAGGGAGAGGCTCTCCAAACATGCCCTCCACATCTCCCACCTTCACCGTGCTCAGCCAGCTGGCCTGGTTTCCAGGAGAAGTGTGTGGGAGACTTTCAGGGCATCCCCTGGAGATGGGTGCCTCAGGTACCTGCTTAGGGGGCATATCTGGTCTTCCCAGCCCACCAGCCTGCCTCAGGGACACTGCTACTGAGGGTTTCAGGGAACCCACAGCTGCGTGGCACATTTCAGCTTTTATAAAGCCCAGCTGCATCCACAGCTCTTGTGACCTGTACTCAGATGCCTTATGAGGAAGGAGGTGGCTGTTATCCTTACTTTATAGGTAACAAGAAGCAGATTCAGTGGGGTTCCAGAGGGCTTCTGCCTCCCTCAGCATCCCTCAGCGCCTCTGGAGACTCCTGCCAGCCAGGCTCGCCCTGGGACCAGTGATGACAGGGACAGGATACCCAGCTCTGCTTCTGAAGGGTTGCTCATAGTAGCCTGGGTCTCCTGATATCTTGCTGCTTCTTTGCCACCTGTGCTGTGGCACCAGTGGGGCCTTTCTGGGTCTGGGGACCAGGACCGCGGAGATGAGGTAGTGCTCTTTGCTGGGCTTTTCTTTTGGCAGCCTTTGCTACAGCTTGAGATGCTTAATCTCATCAGATCCTCAGAACAGCCCTTTGAAATAGAAATGATTATGAGCCCCACTTTTCAGATGAATAAACAGACTCAGAGGTTAAGTGCATGCCAAGGAGACATGGCTAGTAAGTGGCAGAGCCAGAAAACCAGGCTGCCTGGTCCTCAGGCCTTTGCTGTCTCTTAACCATGAGGCTCCACTGCCTCCCCTGACTGGTGGCTGATTCTGGGTTGAAACTTTAGATAGATCATCCCTGAGGTGATTCCCTTGCCTGTTCTTCCAGATGCTTCCCTTCCCAGCTATCTTCCTCAGGGTCTCCCAGCCTGCACATGGGACCATGCAGCCCAGCCCTGTCTGTCTGCCTCAGTCCCCCAGAGGGCTGGCTCCCCAGCCCCAAAGAGAAGCTGCCTCTAGTGCAGGCTGCCACCTTGACTAGTGGGCCCTCCTCTCATGGGGTCTGGTTGCAGGCCTGGGCAGTGACCTCTGCTTCAGCGGAAGGTCCAGCCACTCTGGTTTCACGGCATCCCTGCTGTGCGCTTGTCGAACCCAAATCAGGGCACAGCCAGACTAGGCTGCAGGGCAGGCTGAGCTCTGGAGGGCAGATGTGCTCTGCTCCCCAAGAACAAAGAGGCCCCTTGCATCCTACCCTCCATCTAAGATGCTGTTTCTGCCTCCCCCCAACCCCCACCCCGTGTCTTCTTCGGAAGCAGAGTTGTCATAACGATCCCTGCTGTGTCCTCACTCTGCAGCTTTCTGGGTGTGCTCTGTTTTTGTTCTCCTCTAGGTGTTTTTACCTTGTTTGCTCCTCTTTCTCACAGCAACCCCATGCCACAGGCGTTGCTTATCCCATGTTAGAGAAGAAGAAACTGAGGCTCAGGGCAGTACTGTGATTTGCCAAAGGTCACAGAGAAGTTAAGATTTCGGACTGGGACAGAGGCCAGCTCCCTTGTTGGCAGACCAGAGCTCTTTACACTTACACTGCCCTGCGCTGCTTCATGTGATTTTGCTCCAGAACAAAGATTGTTTTGGGCACAGGCACTGCACTTGTTAGCATGGACAGAGATGGAGGGTATTACAGAGCCCAGCTTTGTCCAATAGCAGAGCTTGTCAGTCAGATGTCAGAGCTAGAAAAGCTCTCAATGAGCCTCGGAGGAAGAAGACACTGAGGCCAGAGAAAGGCAAGGACTTTTTCAAGGCACTCTGTGAGTTGATGGCAGGGTCTAGACTAGAACCCAGGTCTTCTGGTCTCCAGCCAGAATGAAGCTTTCTGGTCTCTTGAGGCATTTGTAGGAGGTATGGGGACAGCTTACGTCTCCTATTGGAGTCATGCAGGAGGCAGGGCCAGCCACGCATGGAGCCTGGACCTAATGGCTGTGCGGTTGAACAGCTCTGCTCCTCCCACATGGCGCTGAGCCCCGCTGACCAGTGCCATGTGCCTTGACTTCCTCACTGATGCATCTGCAGACAGGGCTTTCATGTCATCCTCCAGGTCAGAACCCTCCAGTGGCTTTGCAGGGCTTACCTGGTTTATTTACAGTATTTCAGGCCTTTCACGGTCTGGCCCTGGGTGAGCATTGGACTGTGATTCAGCAGCCCTGGGTTTGTGACCTGGCTCTGCTACCATCCAGTTGATCTTGGGCAAGTCTCTGGACGTCTCTGAACTTCTGTTTCCTCATCTGTTGTCCACTGTCCAGAGAAGATCAGAGGAAAGGCTGCTTTATGACCATCTAAGTATTTCCTCTCTAGCCTTCACTGTCATTTGTTCCCAATAGAAATCCTCTACCTGTACTGTACTCGTTTTCTCTTTCCTGCCTTTCTAGATGGGCTCCTTTGCCTGGAACCCTCTAACCACAACCCTTCTGTCAAGGCTAAGGCCAATTCAGCTAGGGTTTAGTGCATACAAGCTTAGCGCGAAACACTGAAGATGAAGTTAAACAGGAATTCTACCCTCAAATAGTCACTCGAGCTCAACAGACAAGTTTTGATTCTTACCATATGTCAGACGCTGTGCTAAGTGCTGGAGAGTCAAAGATGAACAGGACAGGGTCCCGGCCCTTGAGGACCTTGCTTTCAGTTTGAGGGGGAGACAAACAAACAAATAAACCATACTGGGTGATCAGACTCTTAGTAGAGACTATGTGTCCCAGGCTCTGCAGGACCACAGAACCAAGAATGACTAATTCCTGCTCCGTGGGGTTCTTAGGGAAAACTGCTGAGAAGAGATGATGAATGAGGAGAACCCTGGAGGAGGAGTGGATCTCTTGGGGGACAAAGTGGCCATGACCCACTGTCTTAGTCATCTGTGCTGCGCAATGAATAATTTCTTTTATAAGGATCAGCACAAAGCTGGTTCCTATAAGGCATAGTTAAAGATGTCCCAAATGTTCAACTTTTCCAAATTGCTGTACCGCTCTGTCATCTCTAACAACTACTCCTCTTCCCCTCAGCACTCTCCCTCCTGTCTTTGGGTTCTGTAATTCACTACAGCGTCTCACAGAACTCACAAATCATGTTAAGGAAATGGCTCACGCTGTTGTGGAGGCTGACAAGTCCCAAATCCGTGGGTCAGGGGTAGACTTCTACTGACTCATGTGGCCGCAGGGGCTGATGAACCCAAATCAGCAGGCCAGGTGATAAGCTGCTGGCTCACAAGGCTGCAGAAGCTGGTGAGTCAGGTCAGATGATAGGCTGCCAGCCTGCAGGGCTGTGGAAGCTGATGAATCCCAGAGTTCACAGATCAGACAGCAGGCCATTGGCTCAAGTCCCAAGAACCAGAGGTCAGACAGTGATAAGCCGGACACAGGATCTAGATACAGAGAGAAAGAGAGCCCTCTGCCAGAGCATCTACATGTATGTATTGGATGTAGGCCACACCCTAGGGAAGGGTGCGACTTGAGTAAGGGCAGGACTTGAGTCATACCTGCCTGCAAGGCTGTGACTCAGGGTACACCCCACACCTGTCCTGCTGCATTAACATATAGCCATTAGGATTTACAGCACATAAAATGGAGGATAATTGCATCAGATCACAAAATGGAGGGCAGCCACACAGTACTGGGAATCATAGCCTAGCCAAGCCAACTCATAACCTCAACCATCACAGGTTCCATATACCGTATTTGCATAGTCCCACTCAGTCATTGTGTGTGAGTCACAAAGACTATGGCTAGAAGGGCCATAGTAAGTAATTCATTGCTCTGCAGCTGCTATAACAGAAATAGCAGAAGTGGATGGCTTTAACAAACAGAAATTTATTTTCTCAGTTCAGGAATCTTAAAGTCTGAATTCAGAGTGCCAGCTCTAGGGGAAGGCTTTCTTTCTTTGTCAGCTTTGGAGGAAGATCCTTGTTTCTTCAGCTTCTGCTTCCTCATTCCTTGGAGATCTCCATGTGTCTTGACATCTCTCTTTCCCCCGTCTGCTTCTCTCAAAAGAGATAGATTTAAGACACACCTGTCTCATTAACATAACAAAAACAACCCACTCCCAAATGGGATTATGACTACAGGTAAAGAGGTTAGGATTTATAACACATATTTTTTGGGGACACAATTCAATCCATAACACCTACTGTCTGAGTCATCTCGTGCTACTCTTAACAGGAATACCACAAGTGTATGGCTTTAATAAAGAGAAATTTATTCTCTCACAGTCCCGAAGGCTACAAGTCCAAATTCAGGGCATCAGCTCCAGGGGAAGGCTTTCTCTATCAGCTCTGGAGGAATGCCGATGTCGTCAATCTTCCCTTGGTCTGGGAGCTTCTCTGTGCAAAAACCTCAGGTCCAAAGGACGCGCTCTGCTCCCGGCACTGCTTTCTTGGTAGTATGAGGTTCCCCATTCTCTGCTTGCTTCCCTTTCCTTTTATCTCTTGCAAGGTAAAAGATGGTGCAGGCCACACCCTAGGGAAACTCCCTTTCCATTGGATCGGGATGTGACCTGGGTAGGAGTGGTGTTACAATCCCACCCTAATCCTTTTTAACATAAAATTACAGTCACGAAATGGAGGACAACCACCCAATTCTGGGAATTGTGGCCCAGCCAAATTGATACACACATTTTTTGAGGGACATAATTCAAACCATGACACCTACCCAAACAGTGTCTTGCAAATTGCACAGCGTTTCCATATCTGTGGTCTCGTGATCCTCACAATAACCTTGGTAGGTCATTGAGACGAGATCATCCATTCATCAGATATTGGTTGTATGCCAGGCACACCTCTAGGTGGTAAGGAAACAACAGTGATCAAGCAGAGTCTGCCCTCATGGTGCTTACATTCTAGTGGGGAACCATCAGTAAGCGCATATAGAATGCCAGGAGTGGTAAGTGCTGTGAAGAAAGATAAGGCAGGTTAAGTCCATAGAGAGGGTCAGGGTAGGTGTCTGAGGAGGTAACATTTGAGTAGAGACCTGAAAGAAGGGAGGGCATATGCCATGCACCTGTGTGGTAAAGAGTGTTTCAGGAAGAGGGAACAGCAAGTGCAAAGGCCCTGAAGTGGAATCATATTCGGTGCTCAAGGAAAAGCAAAGAGGCCAGAATAGTAAGAGGGGAGTGACTAGAGATCTAAGTGCGATGAGAAGTCACTGGAGGGTTTTGACCCTCCTTTAGTAGTCCCCGGGTGTGGTGCAAAGGGTTAATGTACTCAGCTGCTGACTGGAAGATTAGATATTCAAGTCCACACAGAGACACCTCAGAAGAAAGGCCTAGAGATCTACTTGCAAAAAATCAGCCAATGAAAACCACATTGAGCACAGTTCTACTCTGACACACATGGGTCACCGTGAGTCGAAGTTGACTTGACAGCAACTGGCTGTTGGTTTAAAAGTACGTTTTACCCGTTGAAAAGCTTTCCTCTTGGCTAGTGCATGAAGAGACTGGGGGGACAGGAGTAGAAGTGGGAGACTGATTTGGGGGCTGTTGTAGTGGTCCAGGCACGCAATCATGGAGACTCGGGCTAGGTGGCATTGGTGGAGGTGGGGAAAACTGTCAGGGTCTGCAGATGTTTATAACACAGAACCAACAGAGTTTGCTGATTGATTAGATGTGAGGTGTGAGAGAAAGAAGTTGAGGATGATTCCAGAGTTTGGGGCCTGAGTAACTGGTGATGCTGGGGGACAGGGACATTGTAGAGGAACAGGCTTAAAAAAAAAAGTCCATTGCCATCAAGTCGATTCCAACTCATAGTGACCCTAAAGGACAGAGTAGAACTGCCCCATAGGGTTTCCAAGGAGCACGTAGTGGATTCAAACTACCAACCTTTTGGTTAGCAGCTGTAGTTTTTAACCACTATGCCACCAGGCTTGGGAGTGGGGAAATGAGCTTTCCGTTCCTGTCAGGAGCCTTCAGCTTCTGCATATCCACCCCGTGTGCACCCAGATACACTGGCTTAAAGGTCCTCCTACCCTTCTGGGAGACCCCCCCATCTCCCCTCCAAGCTCTGTCCTCTAAGAGTCATTCTTTCTCTTGCTGTCTTTTGGGACCTTCTGGGAGGTCACAAAAACACGCAAGTTGTAGGGTGGCTGACACCCACCCCTCCTTCATCACCACCCCCAGATGCTGTGAAGTATATAATAGACTCTGTAAGCAGATTGAACTGGGAAGGATGGAGGGTGCAGTTGCCTCCCTGAGGCTGCTGTTCTCACCCCCACCCAGCCAGCGCTGCCTAAGTCCTGCTCTCCCTTTGCAGCACCCCCTTTCCTGCAGCAGTGGAAAATGGGACACGGTGACTCACTTTCTGCAGGCTGGTTGTCCTGGAAATTGGAGAATTTCCCTTTGTCTTGCCTTCCTACCACCACCTTTCCATACTCCACCTCTCTATATCCAACTATGATGATATTATGAGCAAGTTCAATGGTATATATAATGGATTTAATATATTTGTATGCTTCTAAGCTAAATGACTTTCAGCTGGAAGGGACTCTAGGAACAACAGATATTTGATATACTCAATTTTAGTTTTCTCCCAAATTTGCATTTTGCAAGCTATACCCTACCCCATCAAAAGCGAAAGATAAGAAAAGAAAAACCTAGCTTTCCCATGGCTCTAAAATTTCTGGAAATGAAATCTCTGTTATCAAACCTCTTGATTCTCCCCTGCCTCCACCCCACCCCACCTTATCGCACGTGTGGAGCAAACTGGTACTTGGAGCTACTGATGCCCATCTGCAAGTCCTGAGAGCAGTCTGGCAGGACTAGACATGGGGGAGGGGAGCCACACACCTGGGTGACCAGGAAAGGAAAGGGAAGGTGGCTTAAATAAAACCCTATTATTTCCAGATTCTTTTCCAGGTCGAGCATTCTGTGCTTCACCCTCTACACTCCAAGGTTGAGATTCAGGGAGCTGAGAAGTGACCTCTCTGCAAGGGAGGTGATTTAGGTTGTGCTAAAGCCCTGGCGGCTCAATGGTTAAGCACTTGGCTGCTAACCAAAAGGTCAGTTGTTAAACCCACCAGCCGCTCTGTGGGAGAAAAGACCTGATGATCTGCTCCTATAAAGATTACAGCCTAGGAAACTGTCCTAGTCATCAGGTGCTGCTATAACAGAAATACTGCAAGTAGATGGCTTTAACCAACAGAATTTATTCTCTCACAGTCTTGGAGGCTAGAAGTTTGAATTCAAGGCTCCAGCTCCAGGGGAAGGCTTTCTCTCGCTGTTGGCTCTGGGGGAAGGTCCTTGTCATCAATCTTCCCCTGGTGTAGGAATTTCTCAGCGCAAGGACTCCAGATCCAAAGGACATACTCCACTCCCAATGCTTCTTTCTAGGTGGCATGAGGTCCTTTCTGCTCACTTCTCTTTTCAGCTTCTGCTTCCTGGTTTCTTGGCCTCTCAGCCCTTTAGTCCTTTTCGGCCAACCCGGCCTCTGCCCTGCTTGGGCAAGTGCTACAAAGCTCTTTAGCTCCACCAATAAGTGCTAGGAGGCACTCCACTCCACCAATAAACCTCAGCCAGAAGACACTCAGCTATCTCCCTATGTGGGTCGGCAAGCCTAGCTCCACTGAGAAGTGCCTGGAGGCACCTACCCCACTCCTGGTACCAAATTCCTGGTACCCCACTCCTGGCTTAGGTTGGGTTCTCTAGAGAAGCAAAACCAGTGACGTGTATAAATATATATAGAGAGAGATTTATATCAAGGAAATGGCTCACACAGTTGTAGAGGCTGGAAAGCCCCAAGTTCATGGGTCAGGCTGGAGCCTTCTCCTGACTCATGTAGCTGCAGGGGCTGGCAAACTAAAGATCAGCAGGTCAGACAGCAGGCCTCTGGCTCACAGGCTGTGGAGGCTGATGAATTCCAAGATCAACAGCTAAGCTGCTAGCTCAAGTCCTAAGAACCGGAGGTCAGATGAACAGAAGCCAGCTGCAGGATCCAGAGCAAGCAAAAGCCAGTGAGCTTTGCCAGAAGGTCTACCTATATTGAATACAGGCCACACCCCCAAGGAAACTCCCTTTCAACTGGGTGGCTGCTCATAACAGATCTAATCATGGAGGTGATTACATTATATCAGATCTCATTATGGAGGTGATTACATCATTACATAGCTGCCAAACTACATCATAGCTGCCAAACCACTGAGAATCATAGCCCAGCTAAGTTGACACACAACCTTAACCATAACAGAAACTCTATAGGGTAGTTCTACTTTGTGCCAATGGTACCGTGGGGTTAGGTGAAGGTGGGGAGAAACTGGAAGCTGCCGCCCATAGAGGCAAGGTTGGCCTGGGGCTCTTAGCAGAGCGTCTTAGAGTATGAGAAACCTCCTTCACCCTAATGCTCATCACTGGGGGGACCCAGTCAATACATTGTGGCACAGGCAAGGCCACAGATAGAGTGAAGTCGCTCCCAGGTGGGACTGGAAGGCGTGGGGGTGGCCTGGTCTGAAACACTGCTCTGCTGCCTGGCTGTGACCTTGGGGCAAATGGATGTCCTGCTGACCTGCTCTTTCCTTATCTTAAAATGGGGATAATAACAGTCCCTCCTGCATTAGGTTTGTTGAGAGAATTCAATGAGATACTGCAGTAAAGTGCCTAGTGCAGACTCTGCCCGCAGAAGGAGTTATAACACAGTATGTATGATGTGCCATTTATTCATAATTTAAAAATTATAGAGGCAGAAAATTTTAGAAGTACTGTATGTATAGCAAACCGTTAACAGTGTATATTTAGGTGGGAAGGGTTCTTCTAGTGGGCGTAAGGAAAGGGGAGAACCATTGGGAGATTATGCTCCTTCTGCTTAATGCACTTATATACTGTTTGAATTTTTTTTTTTTTTTAACGACTGTGGGTTCCATTTAAACTCAGCCAAAGCAATATATTTCCATGTTGAAAAAAAGATCAGAAGAAACCAGCGTGTACCACACGGTCACCTGCCAGGAACCCAATCCAGCCACGAGAGCCCAGTGTCTTTGGAGCCGGAGGTCCTACTCCACACCCCCAAGTCAAATCCAGCCGCTGAGCTGGCCCCACTTCCCCAGGTAACACCCCACTGGCTGCCTGGAGGCATCTCTCTTGCCAGGCCCTGTTGCCGCTGCTGGAGCTCTGTCTTTTGTCACACACACAGGCTGTTTACTGCCCGTCCCTGTCCCTGCCCTGTATAAGTCATACTCCTCACTGCCTGGGGACACTTGATCCAGTGCCTTTCCTGCGGCGGGTGGGGAGAATTTGCTGGAGTAAAATTCATATTGAGGAGGCTGGACTACCAAGAAGTGTTGCCCCAGCTCTGGGTAGGGCCGGGACTCCTGAAATGGGTCTTTGAGACCTGGGAAGAAGGCTGGTGGGTAAAAGGCGGGGCAAGAGTAGAAGCAGGCTTGAGGCCAGAGCAGGGGGATTCGGGGCAAGGCCTGAAGGTCAGGAGCCTTCCAGGAAGGTCTGGGGACTCTCTGAGGCTTGCAGCATGGCTCAGGCTCCTTGACTCAGTTCTTCCTGCTCCAGGCCTATCTTCTAGTGTCTCCCTTACTGTACAATCTTCATTTCTAGGCCAACTGGAGGCTTCAGGGTCCTTGGAAGGCTTTTAAGATTCCTTCTCTTTTCATTTGCTCACACTCTCCCTCCACCAGTCTTGCGCCTGTGTGGATTCTCTGCCCTTTGAGACCCAGCTTCACCCCCATATCCTATAAGAAACTTTCCGTCATCCTCTTAACCTCCCCAGGGCTGTGTGCTGGGATGCCAGGCAAACCAGGACACCAACTACTGAGCTCTTGGATCCTGGGGGAGCTAGGCCAGTCAACAGTTGGGAGGAGCACTGATGCAGCCTGGAGCATTCAGGGAAGGCTTCCCAGAGGAGGTGACACTTGCAGTGGATTTTGAAAGGTGGGTAGAAGTTCAAGGTGAAGAAGAATTTCCCCTCTGCTTGGGCAAAGGCAAGACATGGGAGCTTCTGACAACTGGAGTTGAGGCATTGATGGAGATGGGAGAGATAAGAAGAGATGAGATGAAGAGAGAGGGGCTTGTACACAGTGCTCAGGGTTAATTCTGCACTCAGCCAGATCCCCTGACCCTGGAATCTTTGATGACAGCGCACCTGCCACAGCCTCTCCTGCTAGGTCTCTGAGAGGACTTGGGTGAGTCACTGCTGGTTGATCACTCTGCTTATTATTCTAGAGCTTTCCTGGCTGCCCAGCCCCCTTCTGACCTGCCGTGGCATTTCTTCTATGCTTTATCAATCATCTCTCAACTTTGTCTACCTCTTCACAATGTACAAGGTGCTTCTGTGTCCAGTCCCTTGATTCTCACTTATTTACCTATGAGGGAACAGGCCCATTCGTGGTATAATGATTTGCCCAAAGCCTCATCTAAAGGGCAGAGCTGGGTCTGGGACCCGGGTTCTGGCCCAGGGTTCTTTTTCCCATGCCCCAGGTGCCCCAGCATATGCTGCTTGTATTCTCAGATAGCTTTTTTTAGCTGCTTTTCTACCCAGACCTGATGTTCCCAGAGGATGAGACCCTGTCTCCCCAACATAGGAACCCCTGAAATACGGATTGAAACAAGCAATAGAGGTGCTGTTTGGAGGAATGATGGGGGAAAGCACAGAGAGACCGACTGCCCTGGGCATGGAGAATGATTCCTGCCCAGGTACTTAGAACAGCTTTATTTATGGCTGTTTTTGTGGAGGAGGCATATTGCCTACTTGAATTCCCTTCCTGTTGATCCTAACAGGCTTAGTTTTAATTGAAGCATTATGGCATAAAGAACTGGAAATTAGGAGACATGGGTTCTAATTCTGACTTTGCTGCTTCCCAGCTAGGTGGCCTTGGGCAAGTCACTTCACCTGTTTGAGCCTCAGTTTCCTCATCCATCAAATAAATGGGGATCAGGATAAGAGATGAGTTGAGAGGAGGTGTGTAAAAGCCCCCAGCACAGTGCCTTGCATTGGATACTGTGTTTTTCAGTTTTGCCAATAACTGTTTCTCTTCTTCCCTGTGCTGGAGATTGTATCTTAAAGTGGCTCATGATCAAGTACAGTCCTACTGAGCAGGCACTATTGGTTTACATTTGGAAAACTTGTTATTTGTTGAGTGGCTGCTATGGATCAAGAGCTCTAAATAAGTTATCTCAGTGTGCTTATGGTCACCCTGCAGGTGGCATCTTCACCCTGATTACGGAGGAGGAAACCGAGACTCAGAGACACGTGTACTTGCATACACCATCTCATTTAATCTTCACAACAGCTCTCATGTTTGGATTTTGGTAACAACTTAGTGAAATCAGTCTGCCTTCCTATTTGTCTTTTTCTTTCCTTTTTTTTTTTCGCCATTCATTTATTACCCATATATCCATTTGCTATATGCAAGGATAGAGACCCTAGAATGGCTTTTCTCCTTCTTCTCTATCGGGCAAACTTCTGTTGATCCTTCAAAGCCTAATTCAGATGGTTCCTGCTCTGGAGCATCACCTAGTCTTGAAAGCTCAGAGCTATCTCCCCTTTCTTCTTCTTTCCCATAGTTTACATCTAACAAACAAGTTTTATCTTAACTCATAGTTGATGCCTACTCTGAGCTAGAAGCTGGAGACCCAGATGACTCTATGAAGTTCCCACCCTCGAGGAACTTATAGCCCAGTGACGGACAAGTCCACACCAACAGTTATGATAATGTAGAGTGATTCGTGTTATATTCAGGTTTCCAAGAAAATTAAAATAGTAATAGCAACCACCACTTTTTGCTAACATTGAGTGCCAGCATTGTTTGGCATTCTTTACCCTTATTATCTCTCCTCTTGTACTCCAGAAACCCTCTGAAATAGGTGGCTTTTACACAGATGGGGAGGCTGAGGGTAGGAGATATAAAGTGACTTTCTCAAGGCCACCCAGCTAGTCAGTGGCTGCACCTTAATGGAACCCAGTTTTCTGGCTGTGGGGACACTGGGTGGGGTGGCTAGTGCCACATGTCTTTGTCTCCTCTGCTGGGCCATCTGTGAACGTCCTGAGGCCAGGCTGAGTGTGTTTTGGTCTGGTTTATCTTTCTCCCGGTCCTCGTAGCTGACATTGATGGTGGGAAAAATCAACACTGAGAAGAATCGAACTTGGCCTTGCACTCAAGGGCCTTCCAGCTCCAGTAGAGACCAGAGCTGAGTGCAGATCAGGCAGGCAGGGGCTGGGTGGTGGCCTATGAACGACTGAATAATTCCTACCTCCGGCCCTAAGAGCTTGGTGAAGGCTGACTTCTAGCTGAGTTAACCCAGGAGGGCTTCCTAGAGGGGGCAGCCTTAAAAAAATCGAAAGGATTTCACGAGGTCTTTATAAGGCCACTAGAGTAGAAGGGAAACAGTGGTGAAACCTCCCTGGAGAAGAGCTTGTGGAAAGAAATACCTAGCCCTGGCCCTCTGGGAGCTGCTTTGGGCTTCTTCAGTCCTGCATTTCCTTAGGACACAGCTCTCCTGAGAAACAAAATAAGAACAAAACCAGGGATAATGTGGTGAGCGGCTAAGAACACAGACTCTGGAGCCAGCTGCCTGAGTTTGAATCCCAGCTCTATCAGTTACCAGCTAAGTAACTTTGGGCAATTTGCTAAACCATTCCGTGCCTCAGTTTCCTCATTTGTAAAATCGGGGGATGGTGATTGTGAACTTCCAGAGCTGTGGTGAAGAGCAGATGACTTAATAATTGTCAGAGTACACTGCTGTAAACTGTAGAGTGCTGGGCATTTGTTGGGAGGTATTACCTTTCATTACTGTAGTTGAGACTGGTTGCTGGGGCAGTTGTAGAGGGAGTTAAAGAAATGGAATCATTTTGCAACAAGGAATCCCTTGGGGCCTGGCCGAGTTGCAACCCCAGAGCAGTCCTCAGTCTTGGAACTAGGGCAGCAGAGCCCCCAGCGTGCCCCTGAGTCCTTGGTGGCCTGGCACTGGTGGGCCAAGGAGGTCTCTCTTACCAGCACTGTCCTCTGACTGCCCAGGCCAGGGGAGAGGTATGGGCAGCAGGATCAGTGGTGTCTGGTCACCCTGGCAACCGAGGGTGACGTAGAGCAGACTCTGTGCCCCAGCGGGCCAGTCTGAGCAGATGGGGACAGTCAGAGGAGAAGTAAATAAAACATTCCCATGGTGAAGAACAGAGGAGAGCAGCTGCACAGGAGCTAGGAGCACCACTCCCGCCACCAATTCAGAGGAGCAGGATACCCTCAAAGGAGACATGTGGCTTGGGGCCAGGATACCTGGGTTCTCATGATGGAATTGGTCACGTGACCTTTGGTTACTACCTCTCTGAGCCACAGTTTCTCTATCTATGTAATAGAGAATTTAGATGATCTACAAGGTCCATTCCAGCTCTCACCTCTCTGGATCTCTGGCTCTAACTGCCTCTGCCTCACCCCTGATTCCATCCCAGTGACATCACCACTGTCACCAAGTTAGGGCCCTGCAAGTTTTGCCACATTCTTGCCATTCGGGGATCTCACCTCAATGCTGGGCCTCTGTGAGGGTGCCAGGGGCCCAGACCATTCTTCCCTGTCCCTTTCACCACACCCAGTGTCAGCAAGCTCCCTTTGCTTCATGGGGCCTCTCCAGGGAGGTGGTGTGGGGAAGATTGTGGAGTCAGGGCCTTGGGAGAGGGGCGAGACAGAGCAGGCCTTCTGGCCTCTCCCCTTCTCTGAGATTTTGCTGCCTAAAGGAGCCTTCTCCCAATGACAGTCCACCCCCACCAGTCCTGGAAGCTGCTTTCCAGTAAGGTGCCGCCTACCCATGGGCAAGGAGCCAAGGGTGGATCTCAGACCTCCCTCCCCAGCCTGGGTCAAGCCTCTCCCCTTCCCATTGCTTCCCTTCCCCCAGAGAGCCTGGAGTTCCTTCTCACTGAGAGGCAGGGCCACAGACAGGAGGGCTTAGGGAGACCTATTCCAGGAACGTGGCTCCAGCCCCAGGTGATCTGGGAGCTGACTTACTTAGAGGAAAGTGTGCTGTGCCAGGAATCAGGATGCCTGGGACCTAGCCCTGGCCCTGTTCTTTGTTCCCTGGTGGCCTGGGCATGCCCTGCCTCCTCTCTGAGCTCCAGTTTTTCATCTTTTGGTCAAATAGGAATCTAGCTGTCAGCTCACCTAGTTGGAGGCCTCATGGCCCAGAGGTCACCAGGTCTGAGAAAACACGGTCATCCCCATGAGCTCCTCACAGAGGTTCTAAGCCTGAGTCACATCTGTGTCCTCAGTGCCCTGCACTGGCCTAGCTCAGAGAAGACACCCATTTGGAGTAAAGGAGTAATTAGCTCTCTCTGCTACAGGTTTGAGACATTCTAAGCTAGAGTAGAACTCCTCCCTTAGACTCTGGGGAAGTTGCCTCAGCTTGTTGAGCCCCAACTTTCTCTGCAAAATGGGGATATACTACCTATCCCACAGAGCTATCGCAAGGGCTAAATGAGATGATGTGTGCCAGCCGAGTGCCTGGCTCAGGAATAATGAATATTCCTCATGTTACTACTCTTGGTTTGTTTCACACACCTCTTCTTCCTTGTGGCAGGAACTGTGACTTACTTGTCTCTGGGTCTCCAGTGCAGCGTCTGGCACTTCGTGGGGCCGGGAAAGCGTTTTTAAAGCCTATAATGTGGTTGAACTCCAGGCCAGGTGGGATGTTTCAAGGAGGTCAGCTGGCTGGAGCTGGAGCTGGACTGCTGGCCTTGAGAAGCTGCTTTCTGATCCATGCTTACTGGGCTCTGCTTCCCTTAGGCCCCCACGCCTCCTTGTCTCTGCTGCATCTACCTGGGTTCTCTGACCTCGCTAGGTGTCAGGGATAGAAGAGGGAGCTAGGCAATGACTGTGGTTGAAGGTTATGAGAGAGGGAGGCACCAGACAAGGACTCCTGAAGAGGCAGGGGTGGTCAGGGAACACTTCCTGGAAGAGGAGGAAGCAGGTGGAAGGCTGTGGTGTCCGCCACATAGTGGGGGTAGAGGTGCGGGGATGGTGTTCTAGAGAGGAACTAGACTGGGCAAAGTTGTACAGATAAAAGAGAATGTGGCTCATTTGGGGGAATTGCAACGAATTTGGCAAGGCTGAAATAGAGGAGTTGACAGTGGAGAAAATGGGACATGAGGCAAGATCCGATTAACAAGAAGATGCTGGGAGTTTGGACTTTATCCTATACAACAAGAGAGACTTGAGTTCAACATGACCTTTGTTGTTGTTAGTTGCCATTGAGTCAGCTCCAACTCATGGCAACCCCATGTGTAACAGAAATGTTGCCCGGTCCTATGCCATCTTCACAATCATTGGTATGCTCAAGTCCATTGTTGTAGCCACTGTGCATTTTGAGAGCCTTCCAACCTATGGGCTCATCTTCCAGCACTATATTGGACAATATTCTGTTGTGATCAGTAGGATTTTCATTGGCTAATTATCAGAAATAGACCACCAGACCTGCCTTACTCTGGAAGTCCCACTGAAACCTATCTACCATGGACCTGAGACCCTGCTAATATTTGAAATACCAGTGGCATAGCTTCCAACTTCATAGCAACACACAAGCCACCACAGTATGACCAACTGACAGACAGTTGGTGGCAACATGACCCAGCACTTCCCAGTATACCAGTCAGCTGAACACTGGTATTACTGGTGGACTTTCCAGCAAAAGAGTTGATTTCTGGTCAGGTCTGTTTTGAAGTCAGGAGAATGGACATGGTGGTTCTGAGGTCTTCTCCTGGCATGGAATGGATTGATGCATTCTTTTGTTCAACATGTTTTGAGGGTCCCCTGGGTGCTTGACTCTGGGCCTAGATAGTGTTTTGAGTGTGTGTCTTGACTTGTATATACTAAGTACTACCCAGATTAATACCTGAGAGTAGGGGAGGAGCTTTGGCATGGGGAAGGGTATGCATTTTTCTTCCCAAGAACCTCAGGGGTAGTGAGAAAACAGGCCTGGCCAGGCAGGTTATTGGGAATCAGGTGGGCAGGGCCCAACCCCATGCATTTTCAAATCAGCAGGTATTTGTTGAGCACCTACTGTGTCCCTGGGCCCTGGGGATATAATGATAAACAGAAATGAAATCTACCAGCACAGAGCTTACAGTCAAGGGAAGGGAGGAAAGAAAGAGAGCTTTTACCTTGAGCAAAGGGCCATATACCCTCTTGACCAAGCTGTGTGCAACTATATGTCCAGGTCTTCACACCTTTCCCCCACTCCTGTTATGGATAGAATTGTGTCCCCCAAAAATATGGGTTGTAAATCCTAACCCATGTACTTGTGGATGTAATCCACTTGGGAATAAGGTTTTCTTTGTTATATTAATGAGGCCATATCAGTTTAAGGTGTGTCTTAAGCCAGTCACCTCTGAGATATAAAAAGAGCAGATTAGGCACAGAGAAGGAAGCACGAATGGAGGGGAAGATACACGCCATATGAATGGAGGGGAAGATACACGCCATATGAAGATTGCTGAGGAACAGAAGCTGAAAAGAGACAAGGACATTTCCCCAGAGCCAACAGAGAGAGAGAGAGCCTCCCTCTAGAGCCGTTGCCCTGAATTCAGACTTCTAGCTTCCTAAACTGTGAGAAATTAAACTTCTTTTTGTTAAAACCACCCACTTGTGATATTTCTGTTATAGCAGCACGAAGAAACTAAAACAGAATTTGGTACTGAGAAGTGGGGTTACTGCTCTAACAAATACCTAAAATGTAGACATGAGTTTGGAATTGGAGTAATGGGTAGAGGCTGGAGGAATTTTTTTTTTTTTCTCAGAAATGTATTTATTGTAGAGGTTTTTTTTTTATTATTGTACTTCAGATGAAGGTTTACAGAACAAATAGTTTCTCATGAAACAGTAGTACACATATTGTTTGATGACATTGGTTCACAACCCCACGACATGTCAACCCTCTCCCTTCTCGACCTTCCTTTTTTCCTTTTTTTGGTGAAAATATACATAGCCAAAGATACAGCGTTTCAAAAATTTCTACATGCACAGTTCAGTGACATCGACCACACTCTTCCAATTGTGCTGCCACTCTCACCCTAGATGAAGGTCCACAGAACAAAATAGCTTCCCATCAAACAGTTAGTACACATATTGCCCTATGACAATGACCAACAACCCCACAACACATCAACGCTATCCTTACTCAACCTTGGGTTCCCTATCACCAGCCTTCCTGTCCCCCCCTGCCCTCTAGTCCCCGTCCCTGGACTGCTGTGCCTCAACAGTCCCACCTGGTTTTATGTGGCTGTCCACTCCCCAGCCAAACGGTGAACCTCGGAAGTGACTTCACCACTGAGCTAAAAGGGTGTCTGGGGACCATACTCTCGGGGTTTCTCCAGTCTCCTTTAGGCCAGTAAATCTGGTCTTTTTTTT
>NW_004443984.1:2655649-2671233 GCF_000243295.1 Trichechus manatus latirostris
ACATCCTTCTCCAGCTCTGTCCAGAACCCTCTGTTGTGATCCCGGTCAGAGCAGTCAGTGGTGGTAGCTGGGCACCATCTAGCTGTACTGGACTCAGGCCGGTGGAGGCCCTGGCAGCTGTGGTCCATTAGTCCTTTGGACTAATCTTTTCCTTGTATCCTGTTCTCTTCACACTCCCCTGCTCCCGAAGGGATGAGACCAGTGGAGCATCCCAGACACCACTCACCAAGGTAGAATGTAGAACATTGCCTTTATAAACTGTGTTATGCCAGTTGAGCTAGATGTTCCCTGAGACCATGGTCCCCACAGAGGCCGGAGGAATTTTGATGTAAGGCCCTAGTTTGCCTTGAAGGGACTGTCGGTAGAATTATGGACGTTAAGGGCAATTCTTATGAGGGCGCTAAAAGAATTAAGAGCTGTCATTAGAGCTTCTGTTGTCATAAACAGAATGTTGCTAGAAATGTGGGTGTTAAATGTGCTTCTGGTGAGACTTTAAAAGGAAACAATGAACATGTGATTGGACATTGGAGGGAAGGTGATGCTTTTTGTGCAGTGGCAAAGAACTTATCTGAATTAGGTTCAAATGTTTGGTGGAAGGTAAACTTGTAAGTGATGAACTTGGATATTTGGCTGAGGAGATTTCTAAACAAGATCTTCAGGGGGCAGCATGGTTTCTCCTTGCCGCTTACAGTAGAATGTGGGAGGAAAAAGGTGGGCTTAAAAATGAACTGTGCAAAATGAAACCAGAACTTAAAGATTTGGAAAATTCTGTTGTATAAACTAAGGACGTGTGTCCTAGAACTGTCACCAAGGATGTGGCAACTCAATCTTTTGTTCAAGAGATTAAGGCTGTGATTGATGGAGTTATTCAACCACTGCAACAGAAAAGGACAGAGACAGTACAAAGTGAAGGAAAGCTGTTTGCCTCCTGGAATTCTACAGGCAGGAAACAGGCCACTGGAGTGACTTGGTTGCGAACATCTGTTGTCCTCCAAGAAAAGGAAGGCACCATCCCAGGAACAGTTCGGAGATCAGAAGAACTGTTGGAAGGACCATGATGGGCAGGGCTGCCTCAATTTCAAAGGGTAGAACCACCATCTCCATTTCAAACGGGGAAAAAAACTGCCTCCTAGGTTTCAAAGAGTCAGATTTCTACCACCTTAGTTCCAGAGTGTGGGGTTGCCCTTCCCGTGGGCCAGGAAGATAGGGTCTTCACCCAAAGCTAAGGAAACAGGGCTGCCATGCCTAAGAACCAGAGAATGAAGCCACCCAGGGATACTCAGATGGACCAGGAAAATGGGGCTGCCTAAAGCCAGGGGAGCAGAGTTGCCATCCCAGTGGGCCTGAAAGACAGGGCTGATGCCCAGGGCTGAGGGGCCTCCACCCAGAATCCGGAGAGCTTGGCCAACACCCAGAGTCTGGAGGGCAGGGCTATTGCCCAGATAGATGGTCCCAGATAATAGAGGATTATTTTCAAGCTTTGAGAGCTAATGAAATTTGCTCTGCTAGGTTTTGATCTTGCTTAGTGCCCACAAACCCTTCTTTCCTTCCAGTTTTTCCCATTTGTAATGGGAATGTTTACATTGTATTTGTTCCACCATTGTACTTGGGAAGCAGATAACTTGTGTTCTAGGTTTCACAGGTTCACTGATAGAAATTTTGTCCCAGGATGGAATACACTCAGAGCTTCACCCATGTTTGATTTAGATGATTCAGAAGATGAGATTTTGGACTTGGAGTTGATTTAAGACCTTTGAGATGATGTGATGGGGTGAATGTGTTTTGCATGTAGGAAGGACATGAATTTTGTGGGTGGGGCTAAAGGGTAGAATGTTATGGATTGAATTCTGTCCCCCAAAAATATGTGTTGTAAATCTTAACCTCTGTGCCTGTGGTTATAATCCCATTTGGGAATGAGCTGTTTTTGTTATGTTAAAGAGGTAGGATTAGTATAGGGTGTTCTTGAGTCAGTCTCTTTTGAGATATAAGAGAGATTAAACAAGCAAGCTAGAGAAGCAGAGATGAGGGAAGAGAGATGCCAAGCCACATGAAGATCACCCAGGAGCAGAAGCTCAAAGAGACAATGACCTTCCTTCAGAGCTGACAGAGAGAGAAAGCCTTCCCCTAGAGCCAGCACCCTGAATTTGGACTTCTAGCCTCCTAAACTGTGAGAAAATAAACTTTTGTTTGTTAAAGCCACCCATTTATGGTATTTCTGTTATAGCAGCACCAGATAACTAAGACAGAATTTGGTACTAGAAAAGTGGGGTGCTGCTCTAACAGATACCTAAAATGTAGAAATGGAGTTTTGGAATTGGGTAATGGGTAGAGGCTGGAAGAGTTTTAAGGTGCCAAGTAGTAAAAGCCTAGATTGCCTTGAAGAGACTGTTGGTAGAATTATGGATGTCAAAGGCAGTTCTGGTGAGGTCTTGGAAGGAAGTGAAGAGAGCTATAGAGAAAGTCTCTATTGTCTTAGAGAATACATATGGCGCCAACAACAGAATGTTGCTAGAAATGTGGATATTAAATGTGCTTCTGGTGAGGCTTTAAAAGAAAATAATGAATGTGTGACTGGACAATGGAGGAAGAGCGATGCTTTTAATGCAGCGGCAAAAAGCTTGTCTGAATTACATTCAAATGTTTGGTGGGAGGTAGAACTTGTAAGTGATGAACTTGGATATCTGGCTGAGGAGAGTTCTAAGCAGTATCTTAAAGGGGCTGCGTGGTTTCTCCTTGCCACTTATAATAAAATGTGAGAGGAAAGAGATGAACTGTGCAAAATGAAAACAGAACTTAAAGATTTGGAAAATTCTGTTGTACAAACTAAGGACACGTGTCCTAGAATTTTCACCAAAGGTGTGGCTACACAATCTTTTGTTAAGGAGATTAAGCCTGTGACTGATGGATCTAACCAACTACCACAGTAAGAAAACCCATCAGCTTAGACTGAAGGGGACAGAGAAAGAATGAAAGGAAAGAACACTGTCTGCCTCTTGGAATTCTACAGGCGGGAAACAGGCCAAAGGAGCTATATTTGTTGTCCTCCAAGAAAAGAAAAGAACCATTCCTGGAGCAGCTTGAAGATCAGCAGAACTGTTGAAAGGAGCATGAGGAGCAGGGCCTTCTTGGTTTCAAAGGGTGGGGCCACAGCCTCCTAGGTTTTAAAGAGTTGTGTCTTTACCAACTTGGTTTTGGCATGTGGGGCTGCTATTAAGGTGTGCCAGGTAGATGGGGCCGCTGCCCAAAGCTGAGGAGGTGGGGCTGCCATGCCCAAGGGGCAGAAGAACGGGGCCTGCTGGGGCCGAGGGAGTGAGGTCACCACTCAGGTGGACTAGGAGAATTGGGCATCCCAAAGCCAAGGGAGCGGAGTTCCCGTCCCAGTGGGCCTGGAAGGTGGAGCTGAAGCCCAGGGCCAAGGGGTCTATACCCAGAATCCAGAGAGTGTGGCCAACACCGAGTCTGAAGGGCAGGGCCATTGCTCAGATGGTTTCAGAGAACAAAGGATTATTTTCAAGCCTTGAGAGCTAATGTAATGTGTTGTTGGGTTTTGGACTTGCTTCTTTTCCTCCAATTTCTCCCATTTGTAATGGACATGTCTACCTTGTGCCTGTTCCGTCGTTGTGCTTTGGAAACAGATAACTTGTAATGTGGATTTCACAGGTTCACAAGATGAAATGGAATTTTGCCCTAGGATAGAATATGCCCAAAGTTTCACCCATGTTTGATTTATATGATACAGAAGATGAGATTTTGGGCTTGGAGTTGATTTAAGATTTTTGGGATGATATGGTAGGGTGAATCACATGAATGTGTTGTGCACATGGGAAGGACATGAATTTTGGGGGGTCAAAGGGTGGAATGGAGCCCTAGTGGTACAGTGGTTAAGAGCTAGGCTGTTAACCAAAAGGTCAGCAGTTTGAATCCAGCAGCTGCTCCTTGGAAACCCTATGGCGCAGTTCTGCTTTGTCCTGTAGGGTCACTAGGAGTCAGAATCAACTCAGTGGCAGCAGGTTTAGTTTGGGTTCAAAAGGTGGAATGTTAGGGGTTGAATTGTGTCCCCAAAAATATGTGATATAAATCCTGACCTCTATACTTCTGGTTGTAACCCCATTTGGTACCCTACCGCCAAAAAACAAAAAAAAACATAGGGAACTTGGGACTCTTTGGCTAAACCTGGCCTTGAGGGAGGCTCCTCTCTAAAGGGAATCTTTGCTGCCTCCCAGCTCTGGGTTAAAAGCCCCAAATGGACCACAGCAGAGAGTGGCCTGCTGCCACCAGCCAGGACAGGACTTGGGGAGTTGATTGGTGGGTCTCAGGCAGAGAGGCACAGCCCCCTTCATGCCTGGGTGGGGAGGAAGGACAGGAGAGCCTGAATTACAGAAATGCAGAGTTTGGTGGGAGCTGGAGGGTCAGGTGTGGGTTCTATCCTGGTTCTGCTACTAGTTTGCCATGTGACCTTGGGCAAATCTCTTCCTCTTTCTGAGCCTCAGTTGCCCCATCTTTACAATGGGTGCGATTGGGCTAGAAACAGGATGGCAATAGGTTTATCTCACATGCCAAACTGACTGGTTGCTGTTGACTTCAAGTCCTGTCTCAGCAACTACCTGGGCTCAGCAGGAGAGCACGCTGGGATTATTTAGAGAGGCCTGGTGAGTCTGGAGCCCTGGTGGCACAGTGGTTAAGAGCTACAGCAAGCTACAGCTATTAACCAAAAGGTCAGCAATTAGAATCCACCAGCCGCTCCTTGGAAACTGTATGGGGCAGTTCTACTCTGTCCTATAGGATTTCTATGAGTCAGAATCAACTTGATGGCAATGAGTTTGTCGAGTCTGGGATTGGAGATTGCTACATGTGTTCTGTGGTGTTATCCCTGAGTCCCTTCCTGCTCTGATATTCTTTGATTCTTCTTTGCTTCCTTCCATCTCCTCTGTCATTTCTCCACCAGCCCATTGTCTGCCTTCTGCTTAAACACCTCCACAATGGGGAACACCTTCTCTTTCCTCAGACAGAATTGTTAGACTGTTATATCTCGTGTTGAACTGAAATCTCCCTCCCCGAAATGGTGCCTGGAAAGATGACTTGGGTTCAGCCTTAGATAATGCCTTGGGTACTTGAAGTCGAAGTAATCAATTTATCGTTTCTTCCTTCCAGAGTTGTACAGACCCACTGCAGTGACATAGAGATAGCATATGTATGTTCTTTGAAAAGAGCACTTTAAAAACACTGTCACTTGGCTTATACAGCAGCCCTGTGAAGCTGGTGTTATCACCTCCATTTTACAGACGAGGAAGCGGAGGGCCAGTGAACAGAGCGGGGCGCTCTGAGAGCAAGCCTGTGCCATTCTCGCCAGATGCTGTCCTCAACCCCTGGCCCCCACCTTCTGTGCTCCTGGCTCCCCCACAAGCCTATGGCCTCCCGTTCTCTCGCCCTCCGCAGGTTTCCATGTGATCCCCACTATCTCCAGCATCGTCCCCGAGAGCTGCCTGCTGATCGTGGTGGGGCTGCTGGTGGGGGGCCTGATCAAGGGCGTGGGTGAGAAGCCCCCCCTCCTGCAGTCTGACATCTTCTTCCTCTTCCTGCTGCCGCCCATCATCCTGGATGCGGGCTACTTCCTACCCCTGCGGCAGTTCACGGAGAACCTGGGCACCATCCTGATCTTCGCCGTGGTGGGCACGCTGTGGAATGCCTTCTTCCTGGGCGGCCTTATGTACGCCGTGTGTCTGGTGGGCGGCGAGCAGATCAACAATATCGGCCTGCTGGACAACCTGCTCTTTGGCAGCATCATCTCTGCCGTGGACCCCGTGGCCGTGCTTGCCGTCTTTGAGGAGATCCACATCAACGAGCTGCTACATATTCTCGTCTTTGGGGAGTCCCTGCTCAATGACGCCGTCACTGTGGTGAGGGGGTAGGGGGCCACGCCACGTGTACACAGGGCATAGACCTGAATCTCAGTCCAGGGGGGTGTGCACCACATCCTCCTGCCAAGAATAGCAGTTTAAGCAGCTCATGTTCATCCCTGCTTGCTGTGTGCCAGCCACCACACTGAGCACTTTGATGTGGATTATCTCATTTAATCCCCATGACAACCCTAGGATGCACTTATTATTCCCATTTTACAGAGGAGGAAACAGGCCCAAAGAAGGTAAATCACATGCTAGTATATAATGGAACCAAGATGTGAACCCAAGTCTTTCGGGCTCTAGGGAGTGAGCTCTTGGCCTTACCAGGTCATATACTCCCCTGCTGACTCGCGAAGTGATATGATTTTGGGCAAAGTACTTAGCCTCTCCGTGCCTCAGTTTCACCTTTATCACTGATGTTTGAGGAGCTTTTCAGCTCTCATGTTAGCCGTGTCTTAAGTTACAGTTTGATTTGAGCAGTGTTCTGGGGCAGAGATTGTGGAAAAAGGCTTTGCCCCCAAAGCCTGCAGAGGTGATAAGTAAAATGAGTTGGCCTGGGTTGGCCACATGCTTGCTGTGTGACCTTAGGCAAGTGACCGTACCTTCCTTGGCTGCAAAGTGGCAGAGTAGTTAGTGCCTGCCTGTCTCTAGTAGAACAGACAGCCCCAATGCAGGGTCTGCACATGGTAGATTCTGTACATGTCTGCACACACCCTTCCCCCAAGCCAGTTTCCTCAGGAAACAGAGATGTGTGTGCACAGGCTCACGTCATATTGTGAAAGCACTCGCCACCCCCCTCCTAGCTGGACCCATCAGAGAGCAGCTGCACACACAGGAAAACATGAGAATGTGTACATGCCCGTTCCATGCTCGCACACTCACACATGAGCTCCTTCCTCCTACACCTTCTCTCCCACCCCCATCCCCTTAGAAAACAGTACCTCAAAGTAGAGACAGAGCGGTACTCAGCTGTGACACCTCGGCTTCCTCTTCCTCCACTGTTCTCCTCCGCCCCCGCCGCGCCGGCTCCCCCATGGGGCTGTGGGTAGAGCATCAGTCTGGCCTGAGCAGGCAGGCCTCGGTCCTGGTCTCTTCTAGCACCAGCTCTTGGCCCGGGTTACCACATGAGCCTCAGTTTCCTCATGTGTAATGCAGGGATTTCAGTACTCAGCCTGTCATTTTCCTGGGGTTCTTGTAGGAGTTGCAGTCACTAATACCGTGAAAGGTGCCAGAGATGGAACCCTCCCCAGATGGGTGCTGGGGTTCAGGTTGTGTCAAGTGGATAGCTTACCTCCAGCAACTTTGGCCTAAGGCTCTGCCTCCTGAAGGTGGTGGCAGTGATGGTAGTAATCTCTGGCGTTTATTGAGTGCTTCCAGTGTCTGAATGTGTATTGCCTCTTCTAATCTGCACAGTAACTTCATGAGGTTGGCACTGTTGTTATCTGCAGTTTCTCCAGATGAAGAAACTGAGGCATTGAGAGCTTAAGTTACTTTCTCAAGGTTATGTTAGCTGATAAGTGATGTGGCTGGGATTCAGATCCACACAGCCTGGGTCCAGAGCTCAAACGCTTACCAGTTATGCTGCCTTACCTCTCTGTAGTTCCAGCAAAAATAGTGATAGGCCAGAAAAGAGGGTCTCACTCTTAGGTTCACGCCGTTAGCTCATGTGGTGGACCATGAGGAACCATGAACTCCCTCAGGCCAGGAGTGAGTTGGGTAGCCAAGGGCTGAGAGCATACCTGCTAAGGAGTCCATCTGCCACCAGAGCCCTTTCCTGTCTCCCAGACTACTGTGGCCCAGGCAGCCCAGGGATGGGGCAGTGCTCGGCAGCTCCCTTTCCTGCCTGGCCTGAGTCAGGGCCTGTCTTCAGCTCTGGCCATGAGTGTAAGCACCCCCTTTCCCAGACACTAAAGCTTCTTGGTCTGAGGCCTTTGCCCTGGAATAGGTCACCCCTCCACCCCAGTGCCACACTCACCTTGCCTCCAGGTGCTTCCCAGGTAATAGGGGTTTTGAGGCTTTCCTCTCAGGGATTTTCAGTGCCTTGTGCCCTTCCTCCTCCCCAGGCCTGGAAGCTCCCCACCTGGTTTCCTGGCAGAGCTGTCTAGGACTTGGAGTAGGAGAGGCAGACAGGAAGCTGACACCTAGCAGGGGACAGAACTTCAAAGCTGAGCCTGCTGGTCCCAGGCCACTGCTATCTGGGGACAAGTTCTGGGCCCAGCTCTCCCGTTCCCTGACTAGGGCCTTCTGGCCACGGACTTCACCACTCTGAGCCTCAGTTGACAAGGGCATAGGCATCCTTGGCCACCTGCCTCACAAGGTGGTCGTAAGTTTCGACTGGGATAGCCATCATCAAGGGGCTTTACAGTGCATAAAGTGCCAGTTACACCTCTGACAAGGGTGTCGCAATTACCGTTTACTTCCCAGCCCAGGAGATGCAAGGCCTCAGAGAGCCTCCAATTCCATAGAGTCTGAACTTGGCCCTTCACCCGGAAGCTTGTTAAATAGAGACTTCTGGGCCCCACCTCCAGAGAATCCAAGTTGGGTATATGTATTGCCAGAAATCTTCAGAAATTCAGAAATCCTGTTCTAGTTCTTGGTCAACTTTCCCTGCTTTGTATGCTGAAGGGGAAATTGAAATCCAGACAGGGACACAATTTGCCCAAGGTCATACAGTGAGAGGGGCAGACCATTGATAGTACCAGTAGTAGCTAACACTGCGTTGTCAGGCACTGCTCTAAGCACTTTACCTTTATTAGCTAATTTAATCCTCACAACAGCACTAGGATGTTGGTACTGTTATGCACCCATTTTATGGATTGGGAAACTGAGACACAGGGAGGTTAAGTAACTTGCCCCATGTGTACAGATAGCAAATTGAAGAGCTGGAATTCCAGCCCAAGCAGTTTGGCTTCAGAGCCTGTGCAGTTAACCAGCACACCATGAATCCAGGCCCTCTGGCCACCGGGACTGGTTGTGAGGACTGCTCAGCAGTAGGTCGTCTCTGCTACCACGTGGCCTTTCCTTGGTTCTATGGCCAGTGGAAGGGAGGAGATCACCCTGGGTGGGCCCCAGGGAATTGTGGGGGCCAGGGTCCCTGCCTTCTGGCTAACTAGTCTGCATACCCTCTCCAGGTCCTGTACCACCTCTTTGAGGAGTTTGCCAACTATGACCATGTGGGCATCGTGGACATCATCCTCGGCTTCCTCAGCTTCTTCGTGGTGGCCCTAGGCGGGGTGTTTGTAGGCGTGGTCTATGGGATCATTGCAGCCTTTACCTCCCGATTCACCTCCCACATCCGTGTCATCGAGCCGCTCTTCGTCTTCCTCTACAGCTACATGGCCTACCTGTCAGCCGAGCTCTTCCACCTGTCGGGCATCATGGCGTGAGTCCTGGGCACTGCAGGCAGCAGGGGCTTGGTGGGGGAGGCTGCCAGCTTGGATTCCCCAGTCTTGTAGGGTCATGCCCCCTGCCCCAAAGGGCCCAGCCTCCAGCTCCAGCTCTAGGCCCTACTTGGAAGCCATTTCAGTGACAAGGGTCATCAGGAAAGGTTCCCAGAAGAAGAACCCTTCTGCTGGGTTTTGTGTGGGGTTCAGAGGCTCTGGAGAGGACAGTCCTGGTTAGGAGCAGATGAGGCAGGAGTGGCCTGTGTTGGGGCAAGCCCAGGGGATGGGAAGTCAGAAGCTAGGGCTGCCCCTGGAAGTCACTGAGTTTAAAGTTTTGAAAACTCCCAGCCCTGCTACTTCTTCCATTTGTCTCAAAGGGTGTCCTTTGTTGTAGCTGGACACAGACACTCACGCTCACTCTCCCCTTAGCACCCCCAGGCAGGAGGCTTGAGACTTCCTTTGAGGCCAGAGTCTCACAGGCTGAGTCCTGGAGGCCCTGTGGCCTCAGCTGGGTCTTGAAGTGGGGAGAGTATGATCTAGAGAGGCAGTAAGGTGCCACGGTGTTCCCAACAGGGGAGAACACCAGAAGTGAAGACCTGGGGCTGAGCTCAGGGTCTTGGGGCAGCAGCAGAGAAGCCTGGCCAGCAGGAGCAAAGCCCGGGTGTGGGCACCAGGCGGAGGGCTTGGGTTGCTATTTGCAACAAAGCTCCTTGCTGGACCCTGAGCATAGCTCTCATGGGGACCACCGTGTGTTGTGGGGAATACCTCACTTGGGGAGTAAACCCAAGAGACCACTGGCATGTGTAACTGACTCCCATGGGGCAGAGAGGTGATGAGGCCTAGGGGAGAAGGCACAGGCTTTGGAGTTGGGCAGACCTTAGTTGTGTCTTAAGGTGATTTATTTTTTCAAGTCTCATATCGCTTATCTGAAAAATGCAAGAATATACCTGTGCCTGTAGGGTTGACAGGAAGATCAAGCCAGAGCAGGTGTGTAGAGCACCTGGCGGGCATCTGAGCTGTAGAGGAGAGGAGCTGGGTAAGCGGGCCCCTGTCTGTCATGGCACTGTCAGCCTCCCTGTGGGAGGACACAGCTCGATTCTGAACCTTCCTCTCCCCCGACCCCAGACTCATTGCCTCGGGAGTTGTGATGCGCCCCTATGTGGAAGCCAACATCTCCCACAAGTCCCACACGACCATCAAGTACTTTCTGAAGATGTGGAGCAGCGTCAGTGAGACCCTCATCTTCATCTTCCTTGGTGTCTCCACTGTGGCTGGCTCCCACCACTGGAACTGGACCTTCGTCATCAGCACCCTGCTCTTCTGCCTCATCGCCCGAGTGCTGGGTGAGGCCCTGGGCTGGGCAGAGGGAGGGGTGTGTGTGTGGAGGAGCTGGGGTTGGCTCCTGACTGCTCCCGGCTCAGCTGGACAGAAGGGGCTCCCCTGGTTCTTCTTATGTGGTGCCAAGGCTCATAATGGGCCCATGAAGGGAAAGAAGCTGGTGCTCATGGAGAGTCTGTGGTCTTTGGGGGATGGAGTCATAGTGTGTCAGGGGAAGGGGCCTCAGAGACTCTCTGAGTCTGTTGGTTTTTGAGGAGGGGCCTGAGGCTCCCAGAACCCAGGGCTGTGTCTGAGCTGAGTGTTCTCGACACCATCTGTGGCACAGCCGACTTCAGCTCTTACAAACATATGCTGCCAGCCCAAGGCTGCACATGGGGCCATGGCCAAAGCTAGACCAGGCCTTGGCTCCTTGGGTTCCCTTCACACTTCACAGGCCCCTCAGCTTAGTGACTGTGTCCTTTCCCCTCTTAAGATCTCAGTTACCTCCTCTTTACAGCAAGGGTTAGGTCTGTGTCCCCAAGCCTGACTGGGTATCACGTTTACTTGATATACTTTTTCAAAACTCCGCATTCCTGGGCCTCATCCTCCAAGATTCTCGTTCTGTGGGTTGAGCTTGGACCCAGGACTCTGCATTTTTAAAGAATTTTTTATTATGGAAAATTTCAAACACAGAAAAGTGGAGAGAATAGGGTAATAATTTCCCATGTACCCATCACATTTAACAAGTATCAACCCGTGGCTAATCTTGTTTTATCTCTCTGCCCTCCCCCCACCTGTGGCCACTGGAGCTTCTCTGATTCCTCTAAAGTTGGGAAAATGCTGGGCTATGTGGCCCCTTTAAGGATCCACGTAACTCTTGGATTGAGGTGTTCCGAACACCCTGGCCTGAGACACCCAGGAATTGAGTGAATAAGCTGCGTGGGCTTAATAGTGGAGGCTTCCTGGACAAGCAGAGAAGTTGCTGATGTAGAAGTCAGGAGGGGCTGAGGACCGGCTGACCCTTCATCTCCCCGCTCCCTGGCAGGTGTGCTGGGCCTGACCTGGTTCATCAACAAGTTCCGCATAGTGAAGCTGACCCCTAAGGACCAGTTCATCATCGCCTACGGGGGCCTGCGAGGGGCCATCGCCTTCTCCCTGGGCTACCTCCTAGACAAGAAGCACTTCCCTATGTGTGACCTGTTCCTCACTGCCATCATCACCGTCATCTTCTTCACCGTCTTTGTGCAGGTACTGGGCCAGGGAAGAGCAGGCCCTTGCCTTGGGGACCCTGACTCTGAGTCCTTGAGAAGAACGTGCACGACCCAAAAGGGGGCCATGGATTCTAGTCCCAGCTCACCCCTAACTTGCTGTGTGACCTTGGGCAAGCCAGTCCCTCTTTCTGGGCCCAAGTTTTCTCAGGTATAAAGTGGGAATTGTTATAATCAGTCATTGTGAAGTACAGGTCAGAATATGAGGTAACTAGAATGCTGCCCAACTCAGACTAGGAACCTAGGAAGCATTGAGAGAAGTGGGTGAGAGCCAGCAGGCCCAAGATCTGACTTTGCCACCAGCTAACTTATTGTGGGCCTTAGGCAAGTGACTTGATGTCTTAGAATCTCAGTCTCTGCATCTGTAAGATGGGAATAATAGCACAGCACGGGGAACTGGAAAGCCTACTGAGCCAAGCAGTAAGAGTCATGGGTTGAGCCCCAGCTCTGCTGCTTTGTCTGAAAGACCTTCCCATCTCTAGGTCTCGGTTTCACATCCGTGAAGTGAGGGGACTGGACTGAATGATCCCTAAGGATCCCTCCAGCCTGCTGGTCTGGGATTTCTGTGCATTTAAATGACCTAGGATTAGCCCAGATTCCTCTCCACCCTCACCCACCAGAGTCCCCAAGGAAGCCCAGCCTGAGATGGTATAAATTGTTCTATTGTGACCTTGGGAAAGTAAGAAACGCTTTCTCCAGGCCTCCATATCTCTACCATTCCTTCCATCTTTCCCGGCCACCAACCTTGCAAAGCCCTAGATGGGAAAGGTCTTTGCCTTCTCATGAGGAAAAAATGCAAAGAAAACCTCATGGGACTGAGCTTATGTTCTGTTGTTTAAAAGAAGGGAGGGCTGCCTCTTTTGTTCTTTTGTCCTTTTGTCCTGCTTTCTTTAAAAATATTTTATCACCTTAACTTTAAAGTTGTATATGCCAATGGTTTTCTAAGCCTGTTTTCACAGAAGGCAGCATTGGGGTGGGGCCTCCCTCAGAGGCAGCCTGCCTGGGTTTGAATTCTGGCTCTACCCCTTCTGTGGGCTCTTAGAAGGTTATTTAACCTCACTGAGCCTCAGTTTTCTCATTAAAATGGGACGATGAAAGGACCTACCTCTTAGTGTTATTGTGGGTATCGAAGAGTGAAGACTAGTAAAATACACCTGGGTCTGGCACATGGTAGGTTCTCACTAGGTCCTCCCAGCAGTCCTGTGAGGGAGGCAGAGCAGGGGTGGTTCTTCCTATGTCCCAGGTCTGACTTCCTTGGGATTGCAGAGTGAGTTTGTGATGGAGTCTATACTTGAACCCAGGCCCTCTGACCTCTAGCCCGAGCTAGATGACTCGTGTGAGCATCATTCTGCTGGATGGGCTGTCAAGCCTCTGGCTGCATCTCTAGGGAGAAGCAGGCCTTAAGGCTCTGCCTTTATATAACCCTGCGATGGGGGTTGGGGAGTTCTAACACCCTTGGGTCCTGGGAGATTGGGGGCCTCAGAGCAGAGAGGGCTTCCCAGCTTTAGAGGCCCTGGGGAGGTGGGAGACTCTGCAGCCATTTTCCAGGGTAGCAGAACTGGAGTGGCTGACACCTACCTGCCCCCCAGGGCATGACCATTCGACCCCTGGTAGACCTGTTGGCTGTGAAGAAAAAGCAAGAAACAAAGCGCTCTATCAATGAGGAGATCCACGCACAGGTACTGGCAGCTGGGGCTGGGTTCAGGCGCTTCTCCTCGGCTGTAGGAGAAGGCTCAGGGGCTGATAGCAGCTAGGCCTCATGTCCATGCCCTCGGTTAGCTTCCTCATCCCTTATCCAGTGCTGGGGGGATCCCTGGGCCCCTTGAGGCCACCTGGGTCACTTTTACCAGGATCTAGCCGTAGGGAAAGCATGGTATGAGCAGCTGGAAGACCGAGGAAGGAGCTGCCTCTTGATGGAACCTACCCCAGGCAATTGGTCACAGATGGGCTCAGAAAAGGAGGCAGGGCTCTACAGGTGGCCAGTGGCAGAGGGTTTGAGACACTCAGGGAGTCTTTACCACTTGGGTTCAGGATAAGTAGAGTGTCAGCGCCACCTCCTGGCTACTCCTGGAACTGCTGGGCTGAGCAAAGCTGTAGCTAGAGTGGGAGGTTGACGAGTATCTATTCAGAGGTCTTAGAAGGGGAGGGAACCCAATTGTGAGGCTTGACCTGGCCCTGGGCCCATTTCAGTTCCTGGACCACCTTCTGACAGGCATCGAGGACATCTGTGGCCACTACGGCCACCACCACTGGAAAGACAAGTAGGTGTCAGCCCTGGTGGGCAGGTGGGTGGGGAGGGGCAGGTAAGGGTCTCCTGGGGCCTGGACATTTCCCCACCCTTAGGATCTGGCTCCATCCATTTCCTTCCTCCTCCCCGCAGGCTCAACCGGTTTAATAAGAAGTATGTGAAGAAGTGTCTGATAGCCGGCGAGCGCTCCAAGGAGCCCCAGCTCATCGCCTTCTACCACAAGATGGAGATGAAGCAGGCTATCGAGCTGGTGGAAAGCGGGGGAATGGGCAAAATCCCCTCCGCTGTCTCTACCGTCTCCATGCAGTGAGTGCCAGTGGCCACCCTGGGCAACTTCACCACCCACATGTCAACCCCTCGACCCCAGCCTGGAGTAGAGCCCCCAGGCGGGGCAGTGAGCAAGGCACCGCTGTCATCTGTCAGATGTCACACTGAGGGCCTGAGGCCTGCTCACCCTCTCTGGCCATCCCCAGGGCTGACCTTCTGGCCCACCGCAGCAGGCACCAGGGTCACAAGAATTTTCTTGGGTATTTAACCTGCATCCTGTTATCCTAGGAACATCCACCCCAAGGCCCTGCCTGCTGAGCGCGTCCTGCCAGCACTGTCTAAGGACAAGGAGGAGGAGATTCGCAAAATCCTGAGGAACAACTTGCAGAAGACCAGGCAGCGGGTGAGGGCCTGCTCCCCAGCCTGGCTCCCCACCCACGGACCCAGCCTCTTTGCCCCACAGCAGAGGAGCCCCTCCACCCCTCTTCCCTCCAGCCCTCTCCTGCACAAGCCCCTCTGCCCCCACTTCAGGCCCAGCTGCTCGTCCCTGCCCTGACAGCTGTTTCTCCCACAGCTGCGGTCCTACAACAGACACACGCTGGTGGCAGATCCCTACGAGGAGGCCTGGAACCAGATGCTGCTCCGGAGACAAAAGGCCCGGCAACTGGAGCAGAAGGTGTGTCCAGGATTAGAGCTGGCTCCTGCCTTTCTCTGGGAATCGGGGCTCTTCTCTTGCCACACCCACTACCACCAACACCAAGCCCCTTTCAGGAGAGGGCCGCTCCAATCTTTTTTTGGCCTCCTGTACTGTGGAGGCTGAGCCCCAGGGTGGCTTCAGGGAGCGTGGGTCCAACTCCTTCCCACTCAGAGCAACAGAGAGGCCAGGGCCTCTTCATCGTCTCCTCGGGTCTGAGCTAGAAGAGCCTGTCCATGTGCTGTGTCCAACCCCCTTGTTCATCCATGAAGACTAAGGCCCAGGGGGACAGGACCTGCCCAAAGTCACAGAGCAAGCCATGTGTGCATTTATTCATTCAGGAATCATTTGTTGAGTGTTTACGGAGTGCCAAGACTAGGATGGCCTCGGGGGGTCCAGCAGTGAATCATCCCAGTACCCCCCCTTACAGAACTTCTCATGCAGTGGCCCAAGCAGGAAAGAGAAAGTGCAAGGGGCCAGGAGCGCACAGCCCGGGGTGGGGTGGAG
>NW_004443984.1:2671333-2695808 GCF_000243295.1 Trichechus manatus latirostris
GGAGTAAGAGCCCAGGAGAAGGAAATTTGGGCAGAGGGAGGGGCAGGCAGCAGGAAGAGCATGCGCCTAAGTCCCCAGCGTGGCCTGTTCTAGAAATAGAGAGGCCTGGGTTCCAGGAGGCTTGTGAGTAGTGCTGAGGTTTGGGCTTTATCCTAAGGACATGGAGAGCCATGAGAGTCTGAGCAAGGGAGTGACATGGGGATGGGGCTGGATTAGGGCATGGCAGGGGAGATGGAGTGTGCAGATTCAAGGGACATTTAGGAGGTGAGACTAGCAGGACTTGGTCACCCATTTGAGGTGGGGCTGAGGGAGGAGGAGGCAAGGGTCATGTCTAGGCTTCTGATTGGGGCAGTTGGGAGTGGTGGGGTTATCGGCTGCAGCAGGGGCCGTGGGAGGTGGAATAAGGTTTTGAGGGAAGATAATGAGTGGGGCTCAGTGCTGACATGCTGGACTTGAGATGCCTGTGGCCTTCCAAGCACAGGTGCTCACTACCAAGTTGCCTTTCTGGGTTTGGAACCTGGGGGCAGCTGTGGGAAGGAGCTAGAGAGTGGGGCAATGCCTCTGTAGCAGAGGCAAGGCAGGCGCCCAGGGAGAGCCTGGGACGAACCCTCAGGAACCCCTGATGTTTCAGGCACAGATGCAGGTAGAGTCAGAGTCTGATGAGCGGCCGCCAACGAGGTAGCAAGCACCTCCAAGAAGATGCCTAGTGCCTAGGGGAAAGAGCACCCCAGAGGCGGGTGAGGATGTTGCTCTGGTGCTGTCCGGAAGGGTCTCTCCCACCCTGCTGCCCCCACTTACTCCATCTGCTCTTTCTCTTTCAGATCAATAACTACTTGACGGTGCCAGCCCACAAGCTGGACTCGCCCACCATGTCTCGGGCCCGCATCGGCTCAGGTAAGGCGGACTGGGGGTACCCAGAGAAGGGCCTTGGGCTGGGCTGTCAGTGTCACCGCTTCCTGAGGCTGAGGCTGCGGCAGGCACAGGACTCAGAGAGCCAGCAGGGAGGACCAGCTTCTCCCTCCTCGACCTCCTCCCAAGCCAGGAGCTTCCACAGTAGGGGACAGAAGAATGGCCCCGCTGTCATCCCCAGGGATGGAGGTGTTCCTCACCATCAGGGCTGTGGATGCAGACAGGGAGACAAGAGGGGTCCATACCGCTGGGATCTCCAGCACATGCAGGGGAAACGCAGGCAGGCCTTGTCTAGGGGGGCCATGGGGCAGACAGCGACTCAGGAAAGAGACCTAATTCTTCATCTGAGGAGGGACACTCCATGGGAGCCCCTAGTCTGAGGAGGGGAACACAGTCCTACCTTTGAGACCCTGTCTGAGGGGAAAAAGGCTCATGGAGAAGTCATTCTGAAACATATCAAGACCACCATGCTCACAGGAAGGTTCTGTGGAGTGGCTGACCAGGCTAAGGGGAGTCATCTTGCAGGTGGGGGCACAGGCTGGGCAGAGCTCAGGGGTGGAACCCAGCCTTTGTCTTGCTTTTCTTGGTCCCCAGACCCGCTGGCCTATGAGCCAAAGGCAGATCTGCCTGTTATCACTATCGACCCAGCCTCCCCACAGTCGCCCGAGTCTGTGGACCTGGTGAACGAGGAGCTAAAGGGCAAGGTGATGGGGCTGAGCCGGGATCCTGCGAGGGTGGCCGAGGATGATGAGGAGGATGACGGGGGCATTGTGATGCGGACCAAGGAGCCCTCATCCCCAGGCACTGATGATGTCTTCACCCCTGGGCAGAGTGACAGTCCCAGTTCCCAGAGAATACAGCGCTGCCTCAGTGACCCAGGCCCCCACCCTGAGCCTGGGGAGGGAGAGCCCTTCATCCCCAAGAGGCAATAACACTGGGGCTGGTGGGCAGTGCCCGTACCACCACAGACTCTCCCACCAGAGCAGGGGCTGCTGGGGGAGCTGGGGGGCTCCCCTCGCCTGACCTGACCTAGGCTGGCCCTGTCCCACCCCCACCGCATGGCAGCTGGGCCCACAGCCCCCGCCGCAGCACGGCTTCCCCCAGCCTTCTGGGAAGCAGCCTCCCACCCCCAGAACTGCCTTCCCAATCCATTTGGCAGAACTGCTGGGGCTGGTGAGGTAGACCCCACCCCTGCGCCCACCCAGATCCAGGCGCTCTCCCATACCCAGACTAGGGGCCTCTGAGGGTGTCCCAGGCCTCAGAGTCCCCTCCCTGCCCCCACACCACTCCACCAGCCTCATCATTCAAGCCAATCTTAGTTCCTAACCAAAGAGCCTCTGGCTCAGCCTTGTCCCACCCAGGAAGGGAAGGAGCTGAGGCCTCCCTTGGCCTAGGCCATGTCCTCCTTCACGGCGGAAACACTAGGGCATCAGGTATGTGGCCAAGTGACGGATTGGTGACCCATGGCAGGGCCACTCCTGCCAGCTCTGTCACCTGGCCAGCCACCCCCACCTGTCCTCACTCAGAGCTGTGGGCTGAGGGCAGCCTGAGCTGCTCTGGCTGGAGCTGGGGTGCTCTGGACAGTGAGGTGACGAACGCAGAGCTTCCCACCCTGTGTTCCTGCTGGTGCCGCAGGCTCTTCAGGGGCTGCTGCCAGGGAAGGGGCTGTCAGGGAGCTCCAGAACGTCCTACCTTTCTGTTTTGTTTGTTCACACCTCCATGTGTGATTTTGTTTGCACAGAGGGCACTCCTGTTTTTTAAACATTTTTACACCTCTGTCTTACCAGAGCTTTCCCCCCTAACTCACTCCTCCTGCTCCAGAGAATTACCCGCTCCCCATCTGTGCCTGTGTGTCCAACACCCTCCCCCCAGATCGGTCCTCTGCCTCATGGACTCTCAACTATGGCCCAAATGGTTCTGATTTCAGAAGTGACCTCCCCGCCCTGCAAATCATGATTCTCTCCCATTTCACAGATTCCGGGCCTTCCGGCACCTTCTTTTTTCTCTATTCTTTCTCACTTACCCCACCACTGGGTTAGCCCCTGGGATTCTCTCTCTTATGTATACCCATACCCAGCTTGCTGTGGAGCCCAGTCATTGGGGGAGAAGGCCTCCCTTGAGGATCTGCCTCAGCCAGGGCTGGTGGGTTGGACAGAGTCCTGGGCCCCCAGAGGCCTTTTGCTGACTGGCACACACTCCCTGCTCCACCTGGGCCAGGCCCAGGCCTATTGGTGTCTGCCCTTTCTCCCCAGGGCACCCCCTTCCCAGGATCGTGCAATAGTCAGAGTGCCCCTCTTCCCAGTAGACTGGGCAGTGGGTCCACCCCCTCTCCCTGCAAGTGCTGTTTTGGGCAGGAGTCACCACACAAGGGTGATGTCGACAACAATGTACAAAGCCACTGCAGCTGCTGCCGCTCTGCCACCTGCCTGTACAGAAGAAACTGAATCTTTTTCATATTCTAATAAATCAGTGTGAGTTTTTAATAGAGTCGAGGACTGCTTCCTGGGGACCAGGGGCTTTGGGGAGGAGGGTGGCCTGGGGGCCTGAAGTACTTAGCTCAGTGGCTGACACAGAGAAACACTTAATAAATGTCAGCTGCTGGGGTGGTTATCACTGTGTGCCAGGCTCCAAAGATGCAGCAGTGAGCAAAGCAGGATGCTCCCTACCCTTAGGAGCTCTCAGTCTGGTGGAGAAGAGCAACTGTCATCAAACAGTATCAGACATATACAGTATCTGAAGGAAAAGGGCAGGGTACAATGAGGGGGAATAATAGGGGCAGGGGAGGAGGAGGACTTTTCTGAGTAAATAATGTCGTAGGAGAGGCCTGAAGGATATGCCAAGGTTAACCAGGTGAAGAAGGTTCCAGAGAGTTACCAAATAATCCAGACTGGGAGCTGCACCTGTGAAGGCCCTAGGACCTGAGAAAAGGTAGGTGTGGCTGGGTCTCAGTGAAGCAGGGCTGGGGCCTTGTAGGTGTGGCTGGGTCGCAGTGAGTCTGGGCTGGGGACTTGTAGGCGTGGCTGGGTCAGAGTGAGGCAGGGCTGGGGCCTTGCCATCCAAGGTTAAGATTTTGCTCTTTATACTAAGGACTGTGGAAAGTCATTGAAGCCTCCGGGCTTGTGTTCTCACCTGTAAAATGGGGACAAAACCCCTGGATGAAATACATTTAGGTGTGTAATGGCCTCAGTACAGTGGTGTGACCAATGGGCTTAGTTAACCCTTTCATGCATTAAATTTTTTTGGAATTTCTTGATGATGTGATGTTTTTTTACTAACGGAATGGATGCTGAATCATTGCTGGTAGTTTTTTTATTATTTGGAAAAGTGGGGTGTCAGTTGCAAGTGGGACATATCAGTCCCATGTTCCATGAAGCACACCACACAGGTGGGACATATCAGTCCCATGTTCCATGAAGCACACCACACAGGTGGGACACCGCAGTCCCATGGCCCAGGAAGTGCATCGCAAACTCTTTTCACCCCAAAAATAACTCATTTACTTGAATATTTCCAAATACCAGTAACCGTGCCTTCCCAATAACATAAAGGAAATAGTAAGCATATTTGCAAGCCTTATCTCACTGTACAGAAGCCAAAAGATGCAAGTTTTTTTTTACACAATCACTCCTTCAAGAAGCGTCCCCTCATCCAAATGGCTCTCAACACTCAAATGTGGTGCAGACCAACTTCCTTGTTTTTTAGGCAGTAGCACCAACATCCGCCATGACATGAGAATGTACTAAAATGGCTCGGATGCCTGTCAATAAACCTCCAGGGGCGGAGAGTGTAACACAGGCATATATAGCCCATGGTCCAAGAAAGGGTGAAGTAGAGGCTGGACCCCCTGTGATGCATTTCCAGGAGCTGACCACCAGAGGGCAGTGGAGCCTTGATACACACTCCTGCAGGCTCCCTTTGAACTTGGGCTATCCTGGAAAGCATCTCCTTTGCCCCACCTGGGGCCTGTGTACAGAACTGCTTCGATTGACAAAATCTGAAGTAGTCGGTGCCAGAAGGATTAGGGAGGGGCTACACTGTCCATTCTTGTCTCAATTGATGTCCCAGCAGGAAGCAAAGGGAAGCCAAAGAACCAGGGCTTAGAACCGGTTCATTCTGGTTCCAACCCCTGCTGAGAATTTTGCATATCTAACAAGTTCCAGCTGGAAATGAACCCAATCAGGGCCCTGCAAAGAACCTTCAACTAAGGGATTATTTGCAGAGGTATGGGCAGGGTTAGAGGAGTTCTGGTGGCACAGTGGTTAAGCGCACGGCTGCTAACTAAAGGTCGGTGGTTCGAACCCACCAGCCACTCTGCCCAAGAAAGATGTGGCAGTCTGCTTCCGTAAAGATTACAGCCTTGGAAATCCTATGGGGCAGTTCTGTTCTGTCCTACAGGGTTGCTATGAGTCAGAATTGACTTGAGGGCAGTGGGTTTGTTTTTTGGGGGCAGGGTTAAGAACCTACCAGGATGGAACCTAGTGGTGCTCACACTACATTACAAACCCCCAGACCTGAAAGGGCAAGAGGAGGGAGCTGTTACAGGTGAGAGCTGTAACTATGGGAGAGGAACTGCCCAACAAATGCTGTGGGTATAGGTAGCAGAACGCAGCCCCCGGCCCCTGCCGGTAGGCAACCAGGAGAATAAGTGTTCTGATCCTTGATCCTGATGATGCCTCCCATTGGCCAAACCCAACTGGAAGCCAGAGAGCAAAGGAGCTCCAGAGGTGAAGTCCACACAGGCCAGCCTGCCAGTGAATGGAGCAAGTGGAGAGGGGATTTAAAGGGGAAACGGTATCTAGCAGAACCTTTCCTTTTGCCTCTCAGCATCTGTTCTTGTCCTTTTGTAAAAAACTCATGTCTCCAACCGGGGAACAAAGTCTTATCAACCACCATATCCTTGTGGAGTGGTGTCAATTCAGTCATACTTTGGAGGAAACATTCTTCCTTTGGGGAGTAGGGCTTCCAAACCCACTGAACGCAAAGTTGAGGGGATAGAAAGAATAAATTCTTCCATTAGATCGTTTGGAATAATAGTGAGAGGATCCGTCCCCATCTTCACCCCTTGGTCCCTGGACGCATGCATTTTAGCTATGAAAGAGGTGGTGATGTATACTGGCTGCTGATTTCAAGCATATACTGCATCCTGCCTGTCAACAACCCAGCCTTGCAGGGTGTTGCCTCCCAGCTGGAGCATTACGCCTTCAGCAGACTATTCTATTCAGTCAGCTGCTTCTAGGTGACAGGGCAGATTGTAACACCAGCGCATTCCATGGGTGAGAACCATTGCTGTATGTCCTTCACCATAAAATGAATTACTGGTTGTAGTAGGCAGGGTGTGGGATGGCATAGTGATAAATAAGGCATTCTGTGAAGTCCAGAAATGGTGCTGATGACAGCACTGCAGGCAGGGAAGGCAAATCCCTATCAGGAATACATATTTATTACCAAGAAGACAAGTAACTGCTCCCTTCATGAAAAACTGGTCAGTGTAGTCAACCTACCAATAAGTGGCTAGCTGATCCCCCTAGGGCAGTGTTTCTCAAACTTTTGGTTTCAGGAGCCCTTTACACTCTTCAAAATTATTGAGACCCCCAAGGGCTTTTGTTATTTTGTAGATTATATCTGTTGACAATTTACTGGATTAGAAATTAAAGTTTTTAAATATTTATTTAAAGTTAATAAACCCATTCCATTCCATACCCATGCCATCAAGTCAATTCTGGCTCTTAGTGACCCAAAGGACAGAGTAGAACTGTCCCATAGGGTTTCCAAGGCTGTAATCTTTATGGAAGCAGACTGCCACAACTTTCTCCTGCGGAGCAGCTGGTGGGTTCAAATTGCCAACCTTTAGGTTAGCAGCCGAGAACTTAACCCTTGCACCACCAGGATTTCCACCCATTACATGTGAATATAAACATAATATTTTTTTGAAAAATAATTTCAAAGCAAAAATTGTGAGAAGAGTGGCATTACTTGGCATTTTTACAGTTCTCTTTAAAGTCTAGCTTAATAGTAGACAGATTCTCAAAGCTACTTCAGCATTTATTCTGTTGTACACACATTGCATAGCCTCTGGAAAATTCCACCATACACTGGTGAGAGAGTGACCGTGAAAAAGGCAAATAATGTCTTAGTGTTAATATGAAAATAGTTTTGACCCCACCAAAAAAATAATAATAATAAAACCAGTTGTCATTAAGTTGACTTTGATTCATGATGACCCCATGTGTATCAGAGTAGAACTGTGCTCCATAGGATTTTCAATGGCTGACTTTTCAGAAGTACATCGCCAGCTACCTCTATTTGGACTCAAATCACAAACCTTTTGGTTAGCAGCCAAGCACTTAACCATTTGTGCCACCAGGGACTTCTTTGATCTCACTGACCCCCTTGAAAGGGTCCTGGTGACTCCCACGGGTCTGTGAACCACCTTTAAGAACCATTGCCCCAGGGAATGGTGCCATATAGGGAGCTCAGCTTGGTCTTTGCTGTTGGCAGCTTGGGCACTCAGCAATGGCAGCAGACAGATCAGATTTGGTGAGGGATATTTGTTGAGCCCATATATGAGTTTTCTACGGCTGCTGTAACAAATTACCACTAAAGTAGTGGCTTAAAATAACAAATTTATTATAGTTCTGGAGATCAGAAGTACAAAATAGGTCTTGTGGGGCTAAAATCAAGATGTCAGAAAGGCTGCATTCAGTTCTGGAGGCTCTAGGGGGGAATTCATTTTCTTGCTTTTTCCAGATTCTACAGGCTACCTGCAGTCGTTGGCTTGTGCCCCTCTTCCATCTTCAAAGCCAGCAATGGCCAGACAAGTCTTTCTCACATCACATCACGCTGGCACTGACTCTCCTTCCTCCCTCTCCCATGTTTAAAGACCCTTGTGATTACATTGAACCCACCAGATAATCCAAGATAATCTCCCTATTTTAAGGTCAGTAGATTAGCAACCTTAATCCCATCTACTGCCTTAATTCACCCTTTGCTATGTAACATGTAATATATTCACAGATCCCAAGATATCTTTGGTGGTGGGACATTATTCTGCCTACCACACCATGCAAAGCCCCTACCCCTGCCTCCATGACCATTTTGTATATGGGCCCACTGAGCAAGAAACAGGGTAGCTGGGGAAAGAAGTTAACATCTACAGGACGGGTCATCTTGTTTATCTGATTTTTGAGAGCCTTCTTTACAATGAATGCCCTCTCAGGGCATTTGTATGGGTTAAAAATTATTTCACAACCTATGCCCATTTCAAGTAGTCCATCCATATATCTCCACCTAAGGCCTCCTTGCCAGTAATCTTCCAATCTTGTTCTTTTAAAGTCTCTGACCAGCTAGCCTATTTGTTAGCCACTGCTCATGAATCAGTGTAGATCTGTACTTCAGACCATCTCCCCTTCCACGCAAAGTGGACAATCAATATAACCAGAAGTTCTGCCCACTGAGAGGATAGTCCTTCAGGGATAGTCTTTCAGGAACACCATGAGTGGGCCTGTAATGCAGCAGTTGTCTATTTGTGACTGGTGCCAACATACCATACAAATACATTTAGAAATCATGTCTATGCTTTTCCTTCTGTGAAATTGGTCATAGCAACTTTCCCAAGCGTGGGTTGAAGAAGCAGTGAAGCAATAAGAGTGGGTACCATGGGAATTTGGACCACCTGCTCATGCAATTTCCTTGTGCCTTCTGGACCTGCTCAGAACTGATCTCATATATACTATTAATAATAGAATGCTATCATGCATGTCCAATTTTATGATTATGTGGATCAGATAATATCCTATTCTGTCTGCATGGGTCATTTGATGTTCCATGGTCAGGCATTCAGTCTCTACCAAGTCCGGTTGTGAGCCAGGAGCTGTTGTTTCTTTTTTAATAGACAATAGTTATTGGAAGAAAAGGGTATAACTTAATCCAAAGCCATAAGTACCAGTACTGTACTGTGATCCTTTTTTTGGAGCTTCTCAGAGACTCCATACAGCATCTTTCTCTGCTGCAGTCACTTCCAAGTCATAAGGCCCACATGACAGGGCAGCTTGCTCTGCAGCCTAGACCTGCTGCAGAGCCTTATCTTGCACCAGGCCTCAGTCAAAACTTGCAGCCATATGGATTTTCCAGTAAATGGTTAGAGCAGCACCGCCAAATGTGGTATACATTGCCTCAAAATTCCTAAGTCCCATCAACCATTTTGTCTCTTTGTGGTGGGCAGTATAAGGTTCAGCAACTTGTCTCTCACTTTAGAGGAAATATCCTGACATGTTCCAGACACTGATCCCCTAGAAACTTCATTGACAAGATATGCCCCTGAATTTTTGTGGGATTTGTCGCCCTTCTTTAGCACGCATATGTTTTACCTAAGAACCTAAAGTGCTTGCAAATTCCTGCTCACTATGCCTAACTGCCATAATGTCATCAATGCAATGGACCAGTATAATGTTCTGAACTATATCAAAATGATCAATATCATTTGGACTGTATTAGGACAGAAATGAAGAGAGTAGACAAAGCTCTGAGGTAATAGAGTGAAGGTATACTGCTATCCCTGCTACATGAGCAAACTATTTCTGATAATCTTAGCAGAATAGAAAAAGCATTTTGGGGGTCAAAGATGCACACCAAGTCAGGAGTTGTGTTGCCTTGTTCCAGTAAAAAGTCTACATCTGGATGCACAGCTTTGATTGGCATTACACCTAATTAACCTAACAGTAATCCATAGCCATTCCCCAAGACCAGACTGGTTTTTGCACCAGCCAAATAGCTGAGTTAAACTCAGTTATGATAGGAATAACCATCTCTACATCTTTCAGATCTTTAGTGGTGACATCTGATCTCTGAAATTCCCTTAGGGATGCAGTATTGCCTTTGGTTTACTATTTTGATGGTGGTAAAGGAGCAGTTCAGGGGCTTCCATTTGGTCCTTTCAACCATAAGAGCCCTTACCCATTGAATCAGGAAATCAGTAAGGGGATTCTGACAGTTAATATACAGACATAGTATGGGTCTGTAGTCCCACTGGATCCACTTGAGCCAAGACTCCATTTATTACCTGACTTCCACGAACCCCCACTCTAACTGATGGACCGTGGTGACATTTTGAATCTCCAGGAATTAACATCAATTCAGAGACAGGATTCTCCTTTTTCTCAAATGGATCACAGGTCCTGGCTTAGGTGAATTTACAGTATACGTTTGTGGTGGCATTGCAGAGTCTTTTCTCAAAGAGACTAATTTTCCCTTCAGTCAAGGAGTTTGGGGAATAAGGTAAGAAGCAGTGGATCTTCTTCACTACTTAGTATAGATGATAGACCTCCCAGTTACATCATTCCTAGGGACACCATGATCAATTGGCCTTGGCACTGATCCATGTGAGTCAAAACACGAATTACCACTCCTTCCCTGGGCTTTATCATTTAAAAAAAAAAAAAAAAAAAACTCTTGTCTCTGTGGCCACTTGACCTCTACCACTGCAGGGTCCCTTATTATCATTGAAAGCAGGAAGCCAATTTCCACTGTGGCATCTCCTATCATTATCTCCAGCCTATAGAGGAAAGCTACCATAGAGCTTTTTGGGGAAATATGGATAAGGAGTGGTTGAGCAGAGTAGATACAAGCTAACATTCCCATCTCCTTCAGCCTTCCTCTACAGTCTGCCAGGTAAGTTCCAGCGTCTCAGTCTCTTTGATTGTAGGCCACCATTGAGCCCAGGTTCTACTTAACCAACTAACAGACTGCTAATGCTACTCCCAGGTACTCAAGCCAACACAATCCCCAATCCTGGGTGCGTTGACCCATATCAATAAATTTGGACTGATCTAATCTTATATTTTGTCTTCCTAGGTCTAAACCTTAGATGCTACCCAGACTTCTGTCAATACAAACTGGCAAGATGCTGCAATTTCTTCAGTGTGTAAACTGTCTCCTCCCGGAGAAGGCCTGGTACTTTTCCAACTGGGCTACACTGGGGTATAATTCTAATGATAAACCTGGAGGCAAGCAGTGATAGGGATGCATCCTGAGGACAATCAGTATCCCCTTAAGAGGCAACTGCCCCTGGTGAAGTCATCAAACAAGTTTTTTGCTAGGAAAGGCTGGTTTCCTCAGACTGCAGGCAGGGGAGTGCTGACTCCACCAACAAGGAAGATTCAGGGGGTGTTGGAGGTTTGAAGTTCTATCCAGGTGTCCCTATCCCATGTCTTAAAGTCCCACTTCTTCCTAACCAGTGCCCTCCCATTAACATAAGAAACATGGCAGCACATTTAATTGACTCTGCAGCTCTGTAATCCTTACAGTCAGACCCTAGACTTGGTCCTTAGCCACATCTGCCCTGGGCTACCAGAGGTAAAAGATTTCTTTAGAGCCACCCTAGGGGCTTTCTGATTTTCCACCTTTGTGTTGAGTTGGAAATTAAAGGCTTTCAACCTGCCCTTTTCTTTGTGAATATTTCCTGGGGCAGTCAGATGTAGAGTCAGAAGCCCACTCTACAATCTTTGTAATCACTACTGTCACCATAGTGGCTAAGTGTCACAGCCGCTTGATCTCCCAACATCTTGCAGTCCATCTTATGCCTCTGCTGGTCATAATTTGAATAACTGTGATGTCACTGCATGCCACAGATTACCATTGTCCATTACCCACGTCGAGCGCACACTAATCAAGAAATTCGTTCCAGATATGTAAGCAACCCAATTCCAGAATTCCATCCAAGGTTCTGTTTCCCAGGGCTATTCTGGTACCAACTATCACAACAGTCAGAGCTCTGGGTGGAAACAGACGGCACACTCAAAGGGGTAATTGAAACGGGTTTGATGAAGGGACTATTACAAAGTTGTAGGCAGAGTTAAAGGAACCAAGAAGGGCTGCTGAAGCACTCAGCAGCAGAGGATTTCATTACCTTAGCTGAGGAGCAAGGGGAGGCGTTGGAACCTAGTGAGAGCTGTAGCCTTGGGGAGTCAGCCTCGAAGGACCTAGAGGAGAATGGAGATAGATGAAGAGTGGACCTGTACTGGCAAATGGAGAATATCTGACACAACGTCCCATTTTACAGACAAGGAAACCAAGGCTTCGCTGCCCACATGCAAGTAGGCCCGGAGCGCCTTGGGGGTGTGTGTGGGTGTGTGTGTGTGTGTGGGGGTGTGGGTGTGGGTGTGTGGGTGTGTGGGTGGCATTGGGGAAGGGACACAAAGCCCAGTCCTGGAAGAACCTTGGCTAGTGAGGCAGACACTCACACTCATCCTCATCATCTCATCTGTAACAGGGAATTCCTGATTTCTCCTCATATAACAGACCCAATAAAGGGATCCCGTGGGAGCCAGGAAAGCAATTTTCCAGTCAAGGAATCTTTTTTGTGGTCCCACTGTGTGTTGCGCTCTGTGCTCAGGAAAAGGGTGGGGTGGTAGAAGGGAGCACTTGAGGAGAGTTGAAACCCACCTCCTTAGTCTTCAGGGTGCTGCATAGAGGGAGTTCAGGAAGGAGGATCAGGAGAACTGAACCAGGAGCAGGAACGCCTGAGTCCAGACAGAAAGTCTGAGGGCTGCGGAGCCTTGGCCATGTATCTCTGTGGCTGTTTCTCATGCTGCATCCCAGTGGGGCCCCTAATACCACTCTGCATTGTGGAAAGAGGGAGGGGAGATCAGAGATGGCTCTGAAACCAGGGGAGCAGGTGTTCAGAGGAGACTGTGTGCTAACGCAGGGCAGAGAAAGGAGCTGATGTGGGTCTGCCCCAGCCTGCCCAGAGGATGCAATCACCAGACTCGCCATTTCAGCAGACCACCTGGCCTGGGTCCACTAGCTGGCTTTCCAGGTGTGCCAGCCAGCCCCTCAAGGTCCGTTTTGCCTAGCCTGCTTCACTTTGCTGCGGTATCTGAATTCCAACATCAACAGTGTGGTGTTAGTTGTGTATTAGTTTAAGCTCTGCTCCAGTGAAGACAGTTCCCTGGGTTGCGAATGTACACTGAGAGGAGAGGGAGTGGCAGTCATCAGCCCTCATTTAGCCAGAAGGGCCAATCTCCAGTCCTGGCCACTACTAAGTTTCAGGTCATTTTATTTCCCATCAACCCCAGAGGCTGTGCCAGTTAGCACACTGAATACTAAAAATGGGTCTCATTGGTGAAAATACTGGTGTCAGGATAATGTGGATTGGCTGGAATATTGTAGAGACACTCTCTGTTCTTGCCTGAACAGAGTATAAAAAATCCAGCTACCAACAAACAGTGGTTGCTAGTGGGGGTAGGGGGTTGACTGGAAGGGAGCAGGAGGGAATTTCTGGGGTGGTGGAAGTGTTCTATATCTTGACTGGGGTGTTATCCAAACTCTTTGAATTTTATACTTAGGATTTGTTCATTGTACTATATGTAAATTTTATTTCCATTAAAAAAACATTTAAAAAAATTCAAGCACCGCTCTGAAGTTCACATCCTAAATAATTGATCCCTGCAGGGTCCAATGTCCTGCAGCTGCTTGTAAGGGCCCTTGAGGGCCTGGCTGGTTAGATGACAGCCCAATCCTACCACTAGAATGGGCTTCCATTTGCCCGAAGTTCACCTTTCATGCATAGGCAAAACTGACCACAGCCTGGAGGGGGAGATGAAAAATAAACAGGTACACACATCAGTACATTTGTGCTAAGTGTGCTGAAGGACAGCAGTGATGCTTCAGTGGTAGAATTCTCACTTTCCACATGACTGTCCCGGGTCCAGTTCCTGGCCAATGCCCCTCAAGCACAGCCACCATTTGCCTGGCAGTGGAGGCTTGCACATTGCTGTGATGCTGAACAAGTTTCAGTGGAGCTTCTAAACCAAAACAGACCAGGAAGAAAGACCTGGTGATTTGCTCCCTAAAATCAGCCATTGAGAACCCTGTGGATCACAATGGTCTGATCCTGTTGCATGTGGGGTCGCCATGAGTCGGGGGCCGACTCTACAGCAGCTAACAAGTGTGCTGAAGGAGAAGAAGGTAGGGACTAATAGGAGAGAAACCTCTAGACTGAGCGGAGAGGGAAGGGCTCTCTGAGAAGCAATATTTAACCTGTGGCTGGAGGATGAGAGGGAGCACTCCAGTCAGTGGGATGGGGAGGACTGTGGCATTTTTGAGGACCTGAGAGACCTTTTGTGGCTGGAGTTTGGCAAGCAAGGGGCACAGGCAAGGTAGGTGAGGGTCAGACTCACAGGCTGCATAGGCCAGAGAGGGAAATCAAACTTTATTTGAAGTGCATTGGGAAAGTATTCACAGATTTAAACAGAATAGTTTCATTAGCTGTGCTCTTAAAGGATTACTTGAGCTGTATGGAGAACTGATTGAAGGTGGTTCTGGAGTGGAAGTGGGAAGTAAGGAGATGGCTGCATGGTCTAGATAGGAGGTGATGGCAGCCCGGACTAGGGTGGGGCCAGGGCTGATGTAGACATGTGTATTTTAGAGGTATAATGACAGACTCTCTGAAAGGCTGAAGATGGGGAGTGAGAGAAATGGAGGAATTGAGGAAAACATCAGTGACTGGGTGGGAGGTGGTGTCATTTACTCATTTGAGGAAGAGGGAGAACAGGAGAGGGGGTCAGGAAATCCAGAGTTCCATTTTGGACATTTAAGTTTGAGATGCCCATGATCTTCAGATACTTGAGTACAGGCATTAAGAAGGATGGGTTTTACCAGACAGGTAAGAAGAATTGAGAGAGGGGATAAGAAGTTAAAAGTAGTCAGAAGGCTGTGATTATAATGATAAACGATGGAATCTACAAGAGACTCAAAACGAAGTGAAGATTAGAAGTTGATAAGAACAGGGGTCAATGGATTGGATATTTCCATTACATGAGAGCATCATTAAGTGTGTTTGTGTTATGGAAAAAGCTAAGATGCTGACTTAGTTATCTAGTGCTGCTATAACAGATATACAACAAGTGGATGGCTTTAATAAACAGAAGTTTATTCTCTCACAGTCTAGGAGGCTAGAAGTCTGAATTTAGGGCATCAGCTCCAGGGGAAGGCTTTCTTGCTCTGTTGGCTCTGGGGAAAGTCCTTATCATCAATCTTCCCTTGGGTCTAGGATGTTCTCAGCACAGGGACGCCGGGACCAAAGGACTCGCTCACCTCCTGGCTCTTCTTTGGTGGTAGACGGTCCTGCTCTCTCTGCTCCCTTCTCTCTCCTTTTATCCCATGTAAGATAAAAAGGTAATGCAGGCCACACGCCAGAGAAACTCCTCTTGCATCAGATCAGGTCTGTGCCCACCCTAATCCTCTTTAACATAACATAATCTTGCCTCGTTAAACACAGGCAGAGATTAGGATTTACAACACATAGGACAATTACATCAGATCACAAAATGGCGGACAGCCACACAATACTAGGAATCATGACCTAGCCAAGTTGACAAATATTTTGGTGGGACACAATTCAATTCATGACAGATGCTTTAACAAAACCCAAAACTAAACCAAACCCATGACTGTCAAGTTGATTCCACCTCATGGTGACCCCATGTGTTACACAGCAGAACTGAGCTCCACAGTGTTCTTGGCTATACTCTTTACAGAAGCAGATCACCAGGCCATTCCTCCATGGCACCACTGGGTGAGTTCGAACTGCCAACCTTTAGGTTAGTAGTTGAGCACAAGCAATTTGTGCCACCCAGGGACCTTATGCTTTAACAAAGATAGCCCCAAGTACAGTGACTCAACAGAAGTTTATTTGTTTCTCATGTAACAATCCTGCTATAAGTGGTACAGACACTGGGGCCGCTGTGTTTGGTCACTCAGTGACCAGTCCCTTTCATCTTTTTTCTCTGACATCCCCTAACGTGTTGTCCTCCTCTGCATGGTCAAAGCATGGGCCATGTTCTAGCATAAGGGAAGGGAATCAGGCATGAAGGAGAGTGTACCCAAAGTTTTAAGCCCATACCTGGAGGTAACATGTCACTATTGCTCATATCCATTAACAATAACTTGTCACATGGCACTATTGCTCATATCCATTAACAATAACTTGTCACACAGCCTCACTCAGCTGCAAGGGAGGCTGGGAAATGTAGTCTCTAGATGGGCAGCTAAATAACTCTACTACTAATGCAAAAGGAGAGAAGAGATTTTGGTGGCCATTTAGCAATCTCTGCCATAGAGGGTATTTTAGCAAATAAACATGGGAATTTTCATATGTAATATCGTAATTTTTTCAATAATTTCCTTTTGCTGAACATGTACGTTGTTTTTACTGATTAACTAGTTTGCCAATTAACATAAGTTCGGGCATGCAATTTCTGATAAGTATTTTCCTAACATCTTTCTGAAAAAAGCTGACAAGCTAATAATAAATAACCAGGCAAAATCCAAGGGAAAACTGAGATAAGAGAAGTAAGCCAAGGACTAGAGCTGTTTTTCTCTGAGGTCATTTGCCAACCAGGTACACATAGTCTTCAGGTTTGATGATCTCACAAGCCCAGAACCTAACCAAGAAGGAGAACCTGATAAGAGACCCCAAGGTCAGTGTAAGGGTAAGCCAGAAGAAACCAATCCTCCACCCCTAGGGGATTGCAAGAAAATATGCTATGGTGCCACAAAGAGCAGAAGGAAAAAAATCATATCCCTGAGGAATTCATCCTGAAGCTGTTCTTTATGTAGATTGGCATACCGGTGGTATAGCAGTTAACCTAAAGTTTGGCGGTTCGAACCCATCAATGGCGCCACTGGAGAGAAGACCTGGAGATCTGCTCTGGTAAAGATTAAAAGCCCAGGACGCCTATGGGGCAATTCTACTCCGTCCTATAGGGTTGCTGTGAGTCGGCACCTAACAACAACATCTCTCTATAGGAGCCCTGGTGGCTCAGTGGTAAGAGCTACGGCTGCTAATGAAAAGGTTGGCAGTTTGAATCCACCAGCCGTTCCTTGGAAACCCTATGGGGCAGTTCTACTCTGTCCTATAGGGTCACTATGAGTCAGAATTGACTCGATGGCAACGGATCTGGTTGCCATCTGGTTATCCCTCTATATACCCATCAATGCATCTTATTTTTGACGCATTTAAAAGTAAGGCAGATATTAGTACACTTATTTGTTTATGATTCTTTTTTTCTTTTCAGGTAAAATCGAGATACAGTGAAAGACACTGATCTTACGTGTACCATTAGAAGAGTTTTGGCAAATGCGCACATCCATGTCACCCAGCACCTCGTCAGTATACAGAACATTTTCATCACCCAGAAAATTCCCTCATGCCCCTTCCTAGTCAATTCCCGGCCATTCCTTGCCCCCAATCCGAAGGCAGCCTCTGTTATGACTTTTTTTTTTAACCATAGATTGGTTTGCCTGTTCTAGAACTTCATATAAAGAGAATCATGTAATACTTACTCTTTTGTGTTTGGATTCTTTCACTCAGCATAATTTTTTGAGATTCATCCATGTTGCTGCAAGTATCAATAGTCTCATTTTATTGACAAATGGTTTTACTTCTATGTTTACATTTGACAACAACTCATAAAAGTTAGATATTTTTCCCCCCACCACCACTACCACTTTATAGGAGAGGAAACTGAGGTCACAGAAAAACTAAGTAACTTGCACATGGGCACACACATGCATACACATACCCCACACCCATAATAAGTGACTGTGGAATTAGAATCTAGGAGATCAGCTCCAACACACTATTTTTTTTTTAATTGTTGTAATTTAAGTGAAAGTTTACAATTCAAGTTAGTCTCTCATACAAAAATCTATACATACATTGTTATATGACCCTAATTGCTCTCCCTATACTGTGACAGCACACTCCTTCTTTCCACCCTGATTTCCCATGTCCATTCAACCAGTCCTGACCCTCTCTGCCTTCTCGTCTCACCTCCAGACAGGAGCTGCCCATTTAGTCTCATGCATCTAGTTGAGCTAAGAAGCACACTCTTCACAAGTATAATTTTACATCCCATAGTCCAGTCTAATCTTCGTCTGAAGAGTTGGCATTGGGAATTGTTTTAGTTCTGGGTTGACAGAGAGTCCGGGGCCATTCTTTCTGGCATTCCTCCAGTCTCTGTCAGACCATTAAATCTTGTCTTTTTACTAGAATTTGAGTTCTGCACCCCACTTTTCTCCTGCTCCATCAGGGACTCTCTGTTGTGTTCCTTGTCAGGGCAGTCATTGGTGGTAGCCAGACACCATGTAGTTCTTCTGGTCTCAGGCTGATGCAGTCTCTGGTTTATGTGGCCCTTTCTGTCTCTTGGGCAAATACTTTCCTTGTGACTTTAGTGTTCTTCATTCTCCTTTACTCCAGGTGGTTGGGACAAATTGATGCATCTTAGATGGCGGCTCTCTAGCTTTTAAGACCCCAGACGCCACTCACCAAAGTGGGATGCAGAACATTTTCTTAATAAACTTTGTTATGCCAATTGACCTAGATGTCCCCAGAAAGCATGGTCCCCAGACCACCACCCCTGCTACTCTGTCCCTTGAAGTGTTTGATTGTATTCAGGAAACTTCTTAGCTTTGGTTTAGTCCAGTTGTGCTGACTTCCCTTGTAGTGTGTGCTGTCCTTCCCTTCACCTAAGATAATTCTTGTCTACTATCTAGTCAGTGAATAACCCTCTCCTCCCTCCCCACCCTCGTAACCATCAAAGAATGTTTTCTTCTGTGTTTAAATCTTTTCTTGAGTTCTTATAATAGTGGTCGTACACAATATTTGTCCTTTTGTGACTGACTAAATTCACTCAGCATAATGCCTTCCAGATTCCTCTATGTTATGTTTCACGGCTTCGTCGTTGTTCTTTATCGTCCAACACACTATTATATACTACCCAAAAGGTGCTGTGGGGTCTCCTCCAGAAGGGAGCAGGGTCTTCTGGTGGGAAGGAACCAGACCAAACTGTTCTCTAGGGCCAGTGGCTGCTGTCTTTCCTACAGGAAGAGAAGAACTGGGCGCCAGGGCAGCAGAAGGAGGAAGGAGAGGCTAGAAGGACTTGAGGTCATGGGTTACTCTAGAAGGGTCTGAACTGGTCTGTCCAGGCTCCCTCTGATTGTCCTTAGGGTTTGTCCCAGTCTAGCCCTTCCATCCTCCACAGGACCCACTAAGGGAGCAGTATTCCTCTCTGGTATTACCTATTTCGTGTTATTTTTGCCTTTAGTCAGCACCACACCTGGCAAAACTCATTCATGACTCAACCCTTCATTCTTGAAGAATCCGAGCCTTCGGCTGGTTCTGCCATGTAGGGTGAGAGTCATCCATTTACTTTTAACACTGGACATGAAGTAACAAGGAGGTGTCCCAAATGATCCCCTGGGCTCTCTCCAGACTCCTCCCAGCCCCCGCTTTATAGCAGCCCCTGCATCCTTCTGATAGTCATGGTCAACACCCCAGCCAACATAACAACCCATGTTATTATCTGCTTTCTCAGTGGCCAGTGACAGTCTCAGCTTCCACTTCAGAGGAATCATTTTTGTATCTCTTGATGCACCCAGTCCTCCCCTCAGTATAAGACTAAGTATTACCACTCCTACCTGCATTCTCTGGCTCCCAGACCCATCTATTCTGACTCCAGAAGAAACAGCATCTTATTTTGGTCACTGGTCCAGAGCATATACCACATCCTGCAGACCAAAGGTCTCACAGGTGGTGCTTCCCAGTTTGCCCATAACTGAGCCTTCAGTTGGACATTTCACCATGCCTGAAGGCCACCTAGTCCTGGCTGAAAGGGCAGTGGTCGTTCAGTGGTAAGAAATTCTTGCCTTCCATGTGGAGATTCAGGTTTGATTCCTGGCCAATACACCTCAAGCACGGCCACCACCCGTCTGTCAGTGGAGGCTTTTGGGTTGCTATAATGCTGAACAGGTTTCAGCAGAGCTTCCAGACTAAGACAGGTTAGGAAGAAGGACCTGATAATCTACTTCTGAAAATCAGCCAATGAAAACTCTATAGATCACAATGGTCCAATCTTATTGTGTATGGGGTTGCCATGGGCCAGGGGTCAACTCCATGGCAGCTAACATCAGCAACAACAATCCTGGGTGATGGGTACAAGGAAAGACCCGTGAGTCCCATGGGCACTGGCCCCCTGTCATACATCTTCACAGAAACATGAGCTCCTTGGTGGGAGGCAATGCTGAGTAGAACACTCTAACAGTGGTATTCACTAAGGTGCTGGCCAAGGAGGATGGCAGAGCAAATCCAAATCTACAGTAAGGATCTATTGCATGGTGGACAAATTGCTGCCCCTCCATGAAGGAAGGGGTTTGATGTAATCAAGATGTCACCAGGTGGCTAAGGTTCGGCCACTCAGAGGTGATGGTGAGAGAAAGTCCATGCTGTAGAGCCCAGGCAGAGACTCCATTCCTGCCTCCATGGCAACTTTGTTCATGGACCCATTAAGTTCTTGACCAGTTGTGCCTTATGGGAGATTCTCAGAACCCACAGACATCACCATGAAACAATTTGTCCTCCTCATGGAAAGCAGATGCAACTAACAAACTGTGACTATTATGCAAGTTAAGCCAGAAGATAAATTATACATATCACAACAAGGGAAAAGAGACATGTGATGTTTGTAAAATTCTTAAGGGAATTTGTCCTTGTCCTGAAAGAAAAAAAAAGTGCTGGCTTGCTGTTTAACATTTCTGTTAGAAAATTGAGATGCTTCATGCTTCAAATATGGTAAGACAGTCATGCTGGATGTCACCCCTGAAGCTGCCTCAAATGAGTTAAGAGTCATGACCTAATTATGCCCAGCTCTATCCCCGGGAATAATAGCTAAATGTTGGTTAACTTTATCTGAGATCAGAATAGCAGGACAGGAAAATCCCTGTGAATGGTCTGTATTTCTTGGCCTCAAATTTAAGTCTCATTGCAATTGTTGTTGTTAGGTGCCATTGGGTCAATGTCAACTCATAGCAACTCCATGTGACAGAGTAGAACTGCCTCACAGGGTTTTCTAGCCTGTAAACTTTACAAGAGCAATCATCAGGTCTTTCTCCTGCAGAGCAGCTGGGTAGGTTTGAACCATCAACCTTTTGGTTAACAGTCAAGTGCTTAACCATTACACCACTAAGCTCCTTAAAATTTAAGTCTCATTGCAATTAGAAGTATCAAAGATAAGGCTTAACTAAGGTTGGTACATCTTCCCAAATTTTGCGCAGGTCCTAAAATACAGAGGAAAGGAAGATGGTATCACCTGATTATTAAGGGCTTCCTTTCAGGGGGTGCCCTTCAGTGAACAGTTACTCGGGACAGACATTCTCTTGCAATCTGGGCTCATTCTGAGATTTCCAACCACAGAAGCATTTACCTACCTCTTGTCACCAATCTTCTAATCTGCTTCCTTCCAAGCCCCTGCCCACCTGCAAGACCACTGCCACTGCCCATGAGCTGACATAGAGCCTGACCTCGGGCTGCCTCTCCTTCCATGCAAGGTGGATAACAAAATGTACTGTTGCCGGCCTGGAAAGATTTCCCTTCACTGTCACTCCTGGAGACAGTCAGCAATGCCGCAGCAATCGATTTCTGGCTGGGGCTGGCTGCTTGCCGAACCATCTGTTAACAGGCTGTGGAGAGAGCTCGGAATTGTCTCAGAAATGACCTCAGAGGCTCATCCTGGGTTGCCTGGCAACTAGCAAGCTGGGACCAGTGGCTTTTCTCCCGAAGGAGAAGCTGTGCCTGAACTCAGCCTCCCATGGGATAATGGTGGGGTGGGTAAAGGGGGGAAGGGTAAAGGCCTCTAGGCCAGCACACTCCTAAACAGCTATACTTAAGTTCAGACTGCTTAGCATCTGAGCACAAAATATTCCTCCTCCCCACTCCATCGCCCTCAAGGTCATTCTCATACTTGCCTACAAAAAAGCCCATGGTCCTCCAGCCTGGCCCATCTTACCTCCCCAAGGGATACTGAGAGGACAAGGGCCCTGGGTACCTGCTGGAGCTTCTGCTGTGAGTTCCAGTCTTTACCAAGCATTGCTGCTAGTGTCCACCAGAGCTCTCTGCATGACACACACTCAAGATTTTTAATCATTGTTCAACTGGCCCTAGGGACCCGCCTCTTAGGTGTGGGTGGAGAGAGGGCAGCTGGGCAGCCTGAGAAGGGACTCTGGGGAATGAGCCACCTGCTCAGGCAGCTCACCCGGTCTTCAGGACATGCCTGAGCTCAGTCCCGCTCAGTGTGTGCCTTCTCCCCAGGATGTCAGATGCTGTTAGGCACAGCTGACTTTGTTGCAAGGTCAGACAGCACTCAGCTCTCATCGCATGGTCCCCGGGTTCTCCATGTCAAGCTTTCAGGCTATCCCAGAGCCCATCCATTTACGAAAGGCAAGAACTGTTTCTCAAAAGGAGAATAGTGGCTTGCAGGAGGGGGTATAGCTTTGCACCAAAATCCTGGCTCCTGAGCTGAGATTTGCCTGCTGGGGCTTGTCCCAGACTCCATAAGGGCATCTCATATGCCATAGACACTTGGGGCCTCACATGATTCCAGCAAGATTTGGAGCAACTGACTGGTCTGAGGGTTGGGCTATGAAGACTGCAGGTTCTCTCACCATTCAGAGACCCCTGGGGCAGAGCTGCCTCCTCAGGGGATGCTGCAGGTTACCTGAGGCCCTGAAGTCTTGAGCCCTGTCTCCTGAAGTTCCCTGCTACGTTAGGCCCCTGGGTTCCACCTGCACTTATTCCACCCCAGGGATCAGAGTGATTTTTTTAAGACTTGCAAGAGGAAATAGAAGTACAGTGTTCTCAAATCTGAATTTGAGCCAGAAACCCCTGAGTAGGGAACAGGCCCCATCTGTAGAATCTAATTCAGCAGGGCTGAGATGGAACCCTGGGATACACATTTTAAGCAAGTCCCCACCCCATGATTCTGGTTCAGATAGTCTGCCATCTACACTTAGAGAAACACTGGTGGAATGCTCCCAGGTCAAGCAAGCCTGGGTCCACCTCCAAGTTCTGCTCCTGTATTAGTTTAAATTCATTTCAGCTGTGATGGATACCCAACATAACAGGGGCCTAAATAAGATAGAGAGGCATTGGTAGTTCAGTGGTAGAATTCTCACCTTCCACTCAGGAGACCCAGGGTTTGATTCCCAGAAAATGCACCTCAGGCACAGCCACCACCTGTCTGTCATTGGAGGCTTGTGTGTTGTTTTGATGCTGAACAGGTTTCAGCAGAGCTTTCAGACTAAGATGAATTATGAAGAAAGGCATGGCAATCTACTTCTGAAAATCAGCCAATGAAAACCCTGTGGATCTACAACCGATCATGGGGATGGCGTAGGACTGGGTAGCATTTTGTTCCACTGTGCATGGGATCTCCATGAGTAGGGAGCTAACTTAACAGCAGCTAACAACAACAACAAATATGATAAAAATTTCTCCCTCATGTAATAAGTCTGCAAAGGCAATCCAGGGTTGGTAGAGCAGAACCACAGTCATTAGGGATCTAGACTATTTCTATCCTGTTTCTCCAAAATCTTCCACATACAGTTTTTGCCTCATAGTCCAAAACGGCTGTGCTAGCTCCAGCCATTATGCCTACATTTCAACAAGCAGGAAAGAAGAAAAGGGAGGGGAGAGGCAAAATCCCTCCCTTTTAAGAACAACTCCTGGAAATTGCACAAACCACTTCTACTTACATTCCATTGGCTAGAACTTAGTCCCCTCATGTGTCTGTCGTTTGTCGTACTGTGGGAGCTTGCGTGTTGCTGTGACTCTGGAAGCTACACCACTGGTATTCAGATACCAGCGAGGTCACCCATGACAGACAGGTTTCAGCTGAGCTTCTAGACTAAGACAGACCAGGAAGAAGAACCCAGCAGTCTACTTCTGAAGAGAATTAGCTAGTGAAAACCTTATGAATAGCAGCAGAACATTGTCTGATATAGTGCCGGAAGATGAGCCCCCCACAAGGCTGGCAGTGACTCAAAAGACAACTGGGGAAGATCTGCCTCCTCAAAGTAGAGTTGACCTTAATGACGTCATGGATGGAGTCAAGCGTTCAGGACCTTCATTTGCTGCTGTGGCAAGACTCAAAATGAGAAGAAACAGCTGCAAACATCCATTAATAATCGGAACATCAAATGTACGAAGTATGAGTCTAGGAAAATTGTGAATTGTCAAAAAAATGAAATGGAATGCATAAACAATGATATCCTAGGCATTAGTGAGCTGAAATGGACTGGTTTTGGCCATTTTGATTCAGACGATCATATGGTCTACTATGCTCAGAATGACAACTTGAAGAGGAATGGCGTTGCAGTCATCGTCAAAAAGAACATTTCAAGATCTATCCTGAAATACAACGCTGTCAGTAATAGGATACTATCCATATGCCTACAAGGAAGACCAGTTAATACAACTAATACTCAAATTTACACACCAACCACTAAGGTCACAGATGAAGAAACTGAAGATTTTTACCAGCTTCTGCAGTCTGAAATTGATCCAACATGCAATCAGGATGCATTGATAATTACTGGTGGTTGGAAACCAAGAAGAAGGATCAGTAGTTGGAAAATATGGCCTTGGTGGTTGAGTAAGGATATTGTTGATGTGTTGTGAGATTGTTAACCATTGTCATAGGGCAACATTTGTAGTAACTGTTAAATGAGAAACTAT